>NW_024541782.1:0-13184 GCF_016758755.1 Suillus discolor
TTGTCAAAGTAAGTGTTTCTCCCCTTTGTCTATTGATTTACTAATGACTGTTTAGAAGAAAATTGGCCATAGTGTACAACATGAACCACCAATCAAGCAAGAAACATCCCTTACCAACAAGAAATGTATTGGTTCAGTATATCAGACCCAAATACTCACCTAATATCCAATTCTTTTCAGTAGTCGATGTGTATAACTACAAGTTATATGACTGGAAAATATGTATGTGCAGATAATCCAACCCAGGAATCTGCAGGCACAGATAAAATGGCTTAACTTGATACTCCTAGTCCTCTGATATACATCAGATGCACATTAGACAGTATACATGAGTGTCAATGTCAGAGAAAGTGGAACAATGTAAATGTTCTTTTAAATGATAAAAGAATATCTTGTATTTTTGGGTGGAGATTGGCTCTCCTTTTATACATGAGAGGGTACCAAGAAATAGAATTGAATAGAGAAATAACATCAGAATTTCATCATAATTGACCTCATTGTGGAGCAATATAAAGCATTTTTGGAGCAAAAATGGAGCTAAGTAGAGGTAGGTGGAGCCAAAATTCTAGCATCCAATGACATCACTATGAAATCATGTGTGACATCAGAGAAACCAACAGAATAGGCCGGAACTATCTGTGGAGCCATATGACATTATACCCTATAGGTATATTTATGAGGCATCTGGGATGTCAATAAATCATATAGGTAAAGACATGAAAGAAAAAACAGAGAAATTAAGGTAGGAATAATCATAAAGCAAAACAAAGCAAAATATGGGCTTTTTTGATAGGGTTTTTGTAGGCTTTAAACTTTTCTCCTTGGTTATTTGTAGTCAAAGTAAATAAGCCAAAAGTTAGGTAATAACCTGAGCTTTGATATGCCCATCACTTGGACTGATTTCTCTATATTTGACTTTTCTTTAAAACATCATACTTTTGTGTGATTGGAGCACACAGAGCATTCTGTTGCACTTGAGTCTTTACTCAAAGTACATTTTGTGTAGTCTGAGGACAAGGCTAACAGACTAGATATGTGGAATAATGTATCATGTATGTGTTCTGCATGATTCCCCTATTATATAGGACCATCAACATTCTACTTCCTTCATGACATCTACTTTTGAAGGAAGTGGCTTCACCAGACAATCCTCTCAGGTCAACATACCCACACTCTGCACTCAGTCAGAAGTATTAGTGCTCTAGCTTTCTCGCTAGCCAGCTTACTATTTCTCTTTACAGCAGTACTCATGAAAGTGTGAGCTTAAGACTTGGGCAGGTAACATTTCCTCCCTCGAACCATCCCATAGGGAATATGACAGAATTCCAAATGCCCTGTCTAATCATGTTGTAAATCACATCCATTACAATGGTGTCCTAGTCCTGGATTGTAGTACATAGATCTTTTCGCGCAATCATAGGAAGCCTTATCTATCACTGTCTAATGTATTAGTACTGGAACATAAATACTTCCCCATTAAGCTGCTGGGTGGTGGACAGAAAGACTCTATACTTATTGGAAGAATTTGCATTTTTCGACTACTGGCAAGATATGGTTCCTCTTTCAGAACTAGATAGGCATTTGAACTTAGGTCTCATGATGTCTATGGGGCTGGTATGGCTTATGTTGAAGGACATGAGCCTAGTTTTATTTACATTGAACCTATACAGAGCTACAACATCAACCTTGCTGACCCTGATGGGTAAGTCACCTTTATCTTAAACTCACTTGATATTTTATAATCTTCATGCACAGCTCCATGCATATTGAAACCAAGAGAGCTAGATATTGTCTAGGAATTTCATCTAAGCAATACAGGAGTCACTTCAGAAAGATATTCCTACTGTACCACATTATTCAGACAATTGTGTCTTCTGCAAAAAATCAGCCAGGACAGAAATACAAGAATTTCTTGACTGAATTTTTGAAGATGAACATTGTCAGGGATACCCCTAAAGAGGGAGATATTTGTGATTACATAAGTTTCATTTACTTCATTGTGTTTCTGTGAAGCTTAACTGTGAAGCTTAACTTAATCTATTTGTAAGTTTCATAACTAAGAGATGTGGTAGAAACCCTAGAGGGCAATCTGTATGCTACAAATATCATTCAATTCCTTCTGTACACCTCTTAGCCTTTGATGATACAGAAAACTATAAAGCTATCTTGTTGTCAATGTATGTGCCAAAAGACTGGAGCCAACACATATATAGATTTCATGCTAATGGATTGACACATGACAACTTATAGACTAAGATAGCTACTAAAAGTCTGTACTAGTGGCGCATTATTCAGCTGTTTTATTCTTCCTCTCAAAATTGAGTACACTCACACATAGAAAATTTTTCTCTGCCACATAGCTTGACCCTGGGACTGTCATTGCAGAAATTTTAAAAAAAGTAGCCTCAAACTTTAATATGGACCAGGGTGCCTGCCTCCATCAAATATTGATTATACAATAAGACTGAGAGATAAATTTCAGATGAGTGTGTCAAAACCAAATTGGCTCTACTTATAGTGAAACTATAGCAATTTCCTAGTAAATAAGTGAAATTTTGCAATAAAAGCGCTGTGCTGGATAGTAGGTATCAAAGTAAAGAAAAATCAAAAGGCTCTACCTCTACAGCATACACTTGTCACACAGTCATCATATGAGCCTCAAATAAGCACTCATAAAGTACAAATGATTCTGCCCACTGTAGTGTCTATGCCATCAAATGAATACAAGATAGGAAAAGGTAAGAGGATAAATCAGAAAAACAAAGTCTATCATATATAGATGGGCAATATCTACAAATCTTAGAAATAAAACTTCAAAATCACTAATATTTAGTCTAATCCCCTACTTTCTGTTACGACAAACGGTCGTGTGCGACTAGGATGATCTAAACAGCGACAACCACGACAGTGGTACCGAGTGCTGAGAGTTGTCGGCCTTTACAGACAAGCAAAGGTTGCGTACTCGAACGTAGCTCGTGGTGGTTAACGAGGGGTTACGCTGAGATGATAGCGGTTTACAGACAGTGAGAGGCGTCACTGAAGGTACGAGTCGATGTCGAGCAGGTAGCTTTAGCAGGACAAGGAGTTCAAGGGTAAACCTAGTAAGATTAAAGTAAGGAACGTCTACTTTAATCTTCGACCTTATATAAGGCTACTCTTCGTATCTAAGCTCAGCCTAAAGCTGGGTTCTAATCTGCTTATCTACATGAGTCAGAGATAGTGTCCATGAGGCGGGCTTCTATCGTAGATAGGGTCCATGCGGTACCCTTCTATCAGTACATGAGGCAACACGAGGCTTGCCTTCTATCTTGATAACATAAATAGGTCTTCTAGACCTATGTCGTCATATCATGTCACGTGCGGTCCAGACCGCTTATCTAAGCCGGCAGTTGCCGCTTATCGTCTATCGTCATCTATCGTCATCTGTCGTCTATAGAGCTGGTGAGGCTCCAGTATCGTCTATAGCCGTGCGGTGGCAGAGGGCTCTCTGCTGGCGGGGGACTTGTGCCATGTTACTGTAACACTTTCTGCTGCTAGAGGGAGTTCAATGGTGCAGGTGTTAAAATAGTTATCTCATACTGCTTTGACTATGCTTAGAAGATGAGCACCCTCATAAGGACAGTTCTCAACTTCACCACAGAAGAATGACAGGAGGCTGAAGCAGTTGAAGATAAAGACAATGATGGTATTGGGATTAAGAATAATGAGAGTGACTGAAGGATAAATAGGTCTTAGTTATAGCAGAGCCCACAAAGCACACAATAGTTGTAGTACAGAAACTAGCCACAGATAAGAAAGCTGTTGCAGAGCTATAATCCTGCTTTGATCTAGGTGATCATAATAAGCACTGCAAAGTCATGTCTACTAGACCAGCTGCAATATTGATGAGCTCATTTTACCTGGCAAAGTGAAATCAATTAATATCTTCATTGATGTTCAAGAGGTGCAAAAACAAGTCCTGGACATTAAACACCTCAATTTGCTTCAATGACTCCTTCAACAAAACAGCAATGTGCTTCAATAGATCTGCAAGGAGCTAGTGAAGGCAGGGATGGAAGCTGGTCTATTCTTCTAATATGTTGAAATCAATGATCTGATACTGTGTATCACCAAATTGAAAGCTTCTCTTTGTAAAACTCATCTGTCAAGAGAGTATATACAGCAAGAATCTCCTACACAACAGTCATGATTGCTTATATAATCTGTATTGGGTTTGCAAATGTCAATTTTGTGAAAATTTTACCATAAACCTTGATGAGGCAGGAAAGTGTCATGTCATGTCAAATATACTAATCTACACATCTGTCTTATACTCAAGGCAATCTGCTTGTTTGTGTTGATATATATGAAGACCTAGAATATTATAACAAACTGGGTATATAAAGGCTAGGTGACAAGTAATAAGCTGTTGGACAGGCCAGTTGTGGCAGAGATAGAGGACTTGGAGATCGAGATGTTAGAAGCTTTTTTTGGATGACAAAAATCACATGCTACCAGTGGTGGTGCGATCTGTATATTGAGTGAGAGGACCGAGGTAAGGCCTGCATCTGAGACTCAGATTAAATCTAGCAAGAGTAGTCAGAATAATAAAGTCAGTAGATAAATGAAGTGTACCACGTCATGCATGCTAGCAATATGGTAAGAACACTATTAGTACCATTTTTTACCACTATTTATTACTAACACTTGACATACATGGGATAACTGAAGTCCTGCTGCCTAATCAGGATTTGTGACAAGTTTGATGTCTTTATTATTAATAATTTATAGAGCTAAATCACTGACTGCTGCAACATTGAGTGTACTTCCTTGTATGTAAGGCCCTGATGACTATGAAGGCCTTGCTTCACCTACTCTGAGTGGAAGATTCCAATAACACTAATAAAAATGCCCCACTACACCCGCTCTATATGACAGCAGTGCACACATTTTTTCAGCCTGACAAAAGCGATCAGGATGAAGCAGGCTTCAAGGAGAATGACTGAACTTTACATCATGGACTTTATAATGATTAATGTTGCACATCATATACCATTGTACATGACATTGATCACAGTGGCCATACCAGCAGCCTACCTGTGATACTATGTGTAAATAGCTGATGCATAAACTGGTTAAATGATGGACATCAATAGATAATGGTTAAACATTGAACTTATGACTGTTAAAATTGCTATCTCATTAGAGTCAATCAGTTGAAATTTTCAGATCAAATGGAAGCTTTGTTTTGTATACATATGGACAGCCAAGCATATAGCATTCAGTTTAAGCTAAGCTGAGTAAACTACTATGTGAGTATCATAGTAGTAATAAGAGAATGTAAACTAGCCTAATTAGTAAAGTTTAGCGCACTTGCTAAACTAAGTAACAATAGGCTTAACTTAGTTTTGATGCCACTTAGGCACTGGACCTAGTACAGCAACTCAACAGAACTGAATTTGGCTCCTAAAATTACGAGTGAGGTTACCCCTGCAGCACCAAGTTCCTACAGGCTAAAAGCTCTCCGCCAAATTGTGCTGGTGCACATAATGATGACAGAAAAATCCAGACAAGCCATGATAACTAAAATTTGAAACTTTGTTAAAGCAAAAGGAGGAAAGAAATACATCTATCCAATAAAACCACCATTCTCGCCTTCCTCTACTATCACTGCATCACCCAACTATCACAACATAGCTCAGAGGTTAGGCAGACTGATTGTGGAAGCTATGACTTCCTCCTTCACCCTGTTACACTATAATAATGCCTCAGAATCAATAGTTGACTGGTATTGGTGAGATACTACTTGAATCCAGGCCTAATTCTGAGTGATAATACTGACTCAAAAACTGTAGGCCTGCTAATAGTGAAGGAAAGAAAATTCCACCATTCAATTTCGAGAAGTACCACAATGAATATGAGTTTAGGTACCCATGCTGCCTATGTGCTGACAGTGGTAGAAAGGCAGCATATATAGAGGTGGCAGTGTACCCTTGATGGAATCACACTACAAAGCAGACTCATTAGACTACCAGGTGTGCCTCTGATAAATGCGGATACTGAGGTTAGCATTTTTTGTGTCCAAGAAGATATAACATTACACATCACCTGGTGAAGATATATATCTACTTCAACCTAGCGTTTTCGGTCACTTTCCAGTACCCACAAAGAGTTATGAGTTCATTCTGCTACAATATTACAGTTGCACTGATGGATAGATAGATGACAAAAACTTACCAATATCTCCTATTTAACTTGAGTGGACCTTCAGTGAGTAAACACAGTTATTGGACAGGCTTGCTGTGTGCGATACTATTGCTGTGGAGGAGTTTCACATTCTGTTTAGATGTTATAAAAAGTACATGCGAGTAGCAGCAAGGTTAACGATGAAAAACTACATCTGTTGAAGTAGGATACAAAAGCAAGGTAAACAATAGATCAAGAGACTTGACCAAGTTGATAATACAGAGGCTCAAAAAAGTATTCCAATGTTTATAGCTTTTCATGTAATTGCTATATCATGTGTCAAGACATGGGAATATGACTAAGATATAGGGGGTGTCAGAGAGGTCTGCTTCTCAGCTTTATTTTGGCCTTCTATACCATGGGACAATAATGACATTGTGTGAAGATATGGTTATTTTAATTTGACGACTCATTGGGATACCTTTTTGACTTTGAGTTTGACTAATATAATATCTACAATTCTATTACTTTGTGTGACCTCCTTTTGCCCTAATCACTTCTACTGCTCTTCTGTAACACTGTCTCATAGTTAAAAATACTAATATCATGGTCTTTAAGCCATCAGTGGTCAATTTAAAGGTATACTTAGAGTTATTATCTTGTCACAAAATAGTATCTTCTTTATTAACTCATGACTCCTGTATGCTTCTTAGCAGACACTTCTATCAAATGAGTATTTACTGCTTTGTATTCATTCTCCCCTCTGTTTCATAGAAAGTTCCCACTCCATTTCATCTTATACAGTCATATACCATCAAGTTTTCTTCTCAAAACTTATGTGTTTGTTTGACTTCTCTTTATCTTTATAGTTCTCCCATCTATTGTAATATAAATTCCTGGCCATATGATCTCAACCTATTGATTTTGACCTCATCTAACTAGATAAACTTTTTCAGCTATCAGCAGTCCAGTATTTGTACTTCAAAGCAGCATTTTGTCTTGTCTTTCTATAGGTTGGAGACAGAAGAATATTTTTTTTTTGATTACAGCATTAAGATGGGCTGTCTTGAGAGTTTGACTGACTATTTAAGTGGAGATCATTATAGAGATGATGGAAATAATCAATTTAGTCACCTCAGTAGCATTAGTAGTCTGCCTAATCAGAATATAGTGATTAAGAGATCTTGAGTCATATAGAGCAACCTTCTAGATTGGCTACCAAATAACTTAAAGACTATGATATTACTATTCTATCATGTTCAGCAGAGATCCAAGACATCAACCCTATTGAATATCCCTAAGAATCACTCAAGAAATTGCTCATAGCATATCAAGATCCACCATAGAGGCTATTTTAACTATGAGACAGTTGTTGCAGCAGAGTATGATGAAAATACCAAAGAGGAATACCCAAAATCGATAGAGAATATGTCTAACAGGGTGGTAGAAGTTATTAGGGCAAAAGGAGGTCACACAGTACTAGAATTGTAGAGATTATATTAGTCAAACTCAAAGTCAAAAAAGTATCTCAATGAGTCGTCAAATTAAAATAACCATATCTTCATACAATGTCATTATTGTCTCATAGTATAGGCAGGCCAAAATGGAGCTGAGAAGCAGACCTCTCTGACACATCCCTATAGCTTAGTCATATTCCCACATCTCGGCACATGATATAGAAATTACATGTAAAGCTATAAACATTGGGACATTTTTTTGAGCCACAGTATGTTGGTACTGGAATTTACTGGTATTACAACCATCAAGCATAAGCTTGTACAAACATAACACTTGAACTTCAATTAATTCAGTTTGGTGTTATTCGGATTAGCATTGATTGCCAAGTGCCCTATTCCATGCATAGGTGAGATACAATCAGAACACAGACAAGATTCAGCAGTGCGACTACCTGCAAAACTTTGAATTTGTCAAGGCAGTTGTATCCAATTGTAATGGACATGCATCTGACATCATGGGGTAGAATTTAGCTCTGTAGAACTAGAAAGGGACTGCATTTTTTTGGCATCGAGAAGCTTTTAAAGCTTGAGATATCTAACATAATGAGCATTTCATCACCAATCAGATGTTTTTTTGCTTCAATAAATGCCACTATAATTGTCAGGAACCAGAGAGAAATATTGCTAGAGGGCTAGTATTGATGCAGAAACCTAATGTTGTTACTCTTTCTTTCAAAGGATAAACACATCAGCTCAATCGAGTCCAAGAGAAAGGCAAAAGTGGTTTCACTATGGCGTCTTCTTTGTGTAAAGTGGAAGTAAATAATATCCCTGTCAAAACCATAGGTGGAATGGATGGAACCTCCTGCATCACCCACCCCTGCACATAAGTAATTCATTTTGCTTTTAGGTTGAACTAACTTTTGATGAGCTGTATGCCTTTCAAACCTACTAAGAAACCACACTGCCATAGGCCGCTTTCAGCAACTCCAGTTTTAGGCACAAGCCTTGGGAATATCTGGTGAGCAAATGAAAACCAGTCACATGGATATTCAGCTCAATCTGACTGTCCAGAACAGGGGTAGACTGGTATATCACTTTGTGTGTTTGTTTGTTGATATTAGTTGTTCTTATCATTGTGCAAAACTTTTTTTATCAGCTGCTTTAACCCTCTCACAAGTTCACACACTCTTGTTCATCTTACAATCCAAAATGGTTGGCATTCCAGAAACAGTAGTTATCTCATATTCTGCAGCTTCAAGTCCTGACCCACCTCCATGTCATAGATATTTTAAACCTGTATAGCCAATCCATCCTACATTCATTGCTGGTCTTATTATCTTTCTTCAGTCAATGCAGTGGACAGGCCATCTATATCCATCACTGAAATGTTAGACATGCAAAATTACAAGGAAAAGGGCATCCCAATTGGCATCTTCAATTCTTGACCATTCAGTTTCTCAGAACAAAGAATTTACAGTGGTTACTAATGGTGTGTTCAATATTTTCACACCCGGGTTTAGGAGGTGAAGCCAGGCATCTATATTGTCATATTCTTAAGTTGTTTATGTGTTTTACATGAAAACTTGGGTGACAAGCAGGAAATCTTTCAAACATTGGATCTACATCTCATCGACTCATGGGTGCTTGCAGGCATTGAGGTATATGGCAAGAAGAATAAATGTTCCAGTATCAAACCCTTGGACATAGACTCACACATATTAGTTGGACTTATTTCAAAAAGGAATCTGTGCTGCACTAAGTGAATGCAGACAACATATAGGATGCTGTTCTGGAGAAGCTTGCTGTATATACATGTTCTCAAGGCATAGGAAGACAGTCCAAACTGCAGTGACTTTAAGTATACAGGACATACAAATTGCCAGATCCATTTTCGATGATGGCTAGATCATCTTGGATGACAGAATCTTGGACAGAAGTTGCCATTATGGGCATTTAGTTGCTGCTACAAAAAAATTACCTGGAACATTTGGAGAATCACAATTGGACCAATATTGTGCCTGCCAGTGTTTGTTTAATGATATCAGCTTGTCCTACAACCTTGTACCTGTTTGACGACTCAATTGCTCATATAAATGTTTTCAACTTTCAAATACATTAGACATCGGATTGCTAGATGCTTACATAGGACTCTTAGCAAATCACAAGGCCAGCCTATAATTACGCATTTGTTTGCATCCACACTCTGAATAATGTATTGATGGCTGCAGACTGAAGTGAGGATCTTATCAGTTTAACTCAAAGATTGAGTATATCCTGCAGATCTTTGGGAGATTATTGGAGAGTGTACTATAGAAGTACAGCAGGAGGCAATATCACGACAATACCAGCACAATTGCGCTGGTGAATTTGAGGGGAGAAGGTATGTAGTTGTATCATCAGCAACTCAAAACTGATATGACCAGACAGAATTGGTAATGAAAACACATAATTATACCTGATTTTTTAGCCTTAGATATTTTTATTACAGTGTCACACATAGATGAAATATGATATGACTATGTTAGAGAGATATCACCTTGACATGTGTCTTAGAAGTACACAACAGTGTGATCACCAGGCTGTAATTGAAAGGCTGCAGATCATTATATTTTCAATGGCCTTGTAAAAATTGGCAATCGAAACACATCAATGTTTGCCCTTGAATATTTTTGTCACAGTGTCACACATAGATGAAACAAGATATGACTATATCAGAGAAGCATCAGGTTGATGCATGCCTTGGAAGCAGCTATCAGTGTGATGATCAGGCTGTCCATGCACTGTAATTAAATAGCTGCAGATTATCACATTTCCAGTAGATCGATAATGTATTGTAATATTTTTTACACAATGGGTTACATCTTATCTAGATTGCACAGAAGCTGCAATTACTACACAGCTTGTGTTTAGCTGTCTAACATAGTCAACATCTACAAAGCTCGACAACTACAGACTACTGCAGACTAAAATTGACCATGGACTGACAATGCCATCAAGTGATTAGGGAGCTGATCATTGGGCGCACGCAAACCAACTCGGACATGTGAAAATTTTGCTCAGGGATATGTTGTTATAACTCTTAAGTTGCCTATTCGCAGTATATGAAGCAACAATACGATATCAATAAAAAACTAAGTGAGTGCTCAAGGGAAGAATAAATATCACGAGATAGCATATAGTATCTCTTATAGCTGATAACAAAGTGGATGCTTGAAACGTACTCATGCTTGGCCCGCTGTATTTTTGCCACCTGCAGATGTTGGAGGTGCTCACTTAAGGTCGATGGTTTTACCATTTATCATGCCAAGAGCGGAGTCACAAAGCAGATGGTCATAAATGTAAAGTGAGAGTAGTAAAATAACATAAATCTTGCAACGTACAGCCTACACATGTGGAATACCAGTACAGAAGTGAAAATTGTGGTGGACGACAAAGTGAGAGATTGATATAAATCAGTGGCACAATGAGATTACAGGAGTACAGAGTCACTGGAAGAGAAGGATAAAGATGAGGCCAAAACAAAATCATCGAGATAGTTGTCAGGTAAATAGGTGTCGAACGTTATAATTTCGGAGCTTCTGCCTAGAGTCATGTTAGTGCAAGAAATTGAATCACAAGTTGCATGCTCACCATCTGACATGGCCTCGAACTCAGACAAGCATTCCATGGCTTCCGAAAACATGTCCACTTCAGCCTGTGTGCGCTGCTTCTTTAGATCTAGAATACACACATCAGACTTAAGCGTGTCCACAGATTTGTGCTCCTTTGCTTTGAAGCTCTCACTGTCGATGATTCATAGAGGCTTGCATTCGCAGAAAGATGCGTCCATGTAAGCACGGTATGTAACATTATCCACCCAAGTTTTCAACAAACAAGGTAGGGAAAGAAGATTGTCGGGCTGCACAGCGTCAGGACATGGGGTCAACGTAGAATAGATGACACGTACCCTTAAAAGACATTCAGGAAGATCAGGAAGTTCCACAGTTTTTGGGGAACTGAGGAGCACACGGATGGTATCAGAATCAACCTGCATAACGCCTTGGACATGCGATGATGTGAGAAGCCACGCATTGCATTTGTCTCGAGTGGCTTGTGTAGGTTGGAAGCAATCAACATATTCTAGATTACGCACTGGGCATGCTCCAGCATACGCAGCAACATCGACTGTAGCTGGTTTCGGTCGGTCAACTGCAAAACACACATTTAGTCCCGGACACGATTCTTTCAACAGGATGGCTCACAGGGATGGTGTCGATTTTCCAGCTCTTCGCACAAGTTTGCGATAGCATTACTGAACAATGAAACTTCGGTTTGAGCTCGGTATATTCTATCCTGCATTAAACACCGCCCCTCTCACAAGAGGAATACCATGCAACTCCCCTCTTCTTGCTGAAGCTGCGTGTTCATTGCGACCTCTTTGAGGCACATATCAATCAAAGTCATGAGATCATGAGCATCCACTAGTCCAAACACCACATAAGCCGTTATAATAAGGGATTCTGGAAGCTGGAGTTGAAGTTAGAAACGTAAAAGAAACATGTGAGGGCACTGACAGTGTCATGGCCTTGTGCCTGGAGCCAAGCTAGCAGGGCTGCCTCGGTCTGTTCAATTCCAAGAAAGTGGGTGGTCGGGACTGTTTGGCGTGTACCATAAGTATCTGAACAAATGTTATTTAACATGGTGAAGTTAGAGGTCAACAAGCTCGAGGGGATATTCTCATGATCACCGAATGCAGCTTACACAACCTATACAGTTGGGCGATGGTGATCAATCCGTAACCGAAAAGGATAGAGTGATGGCGAACGTATGTAAACGATGGCGATCAAACTATAAAAAAAGTAGCTTAGATAAATAAATCATTGCATACACGAGGAGCATACGTAAGCATGTATTCAGGATGGAGATGGAGAAGGGATATGAGACCTGTTGGTCCAGCTCTGGCGGGAGTTAGACGAAGTGGAGCACCGTTGAGTTTGGATGTGAGGACTAATAAAGAGTTGGGTTCAAAACTTACATTGATCACTTTTGAGGTGCCGAGTGAAGATGTCCTGTGCATGTTTGTTTGCATATGCATGCCATCAAGTTCATAACCAATTGGAGCTGACTCCATGCTACAACTAACTAATGTACATTTCAAAAACGAGCCAATGACAAATGACAGGCGACATGCGGACGATGTAAATAGTATCACGCTACACACACAGCACAGAAGGCTGGTTCCTTGGCGGGTAATATGAAGGACGTCGGTCTCGCTTTAGTATGGTACATCAGCTATCACGCAAAATACAAATTCTGAATGAGCGTATTATATACAAAGCTCCTCAGAGCCTGCCTGAATGGCTATGTCAGGATCATCGTGCTGTTGGAAGAGCATAGGACCTGTCTCTTTCAATTCCATGAAAATCTGGCTGGGTGTGGATAATCTACCAGGGAAATGGGATCGCTTGAGCTGTTGACAAGTCTTTGTAGTAAAACCTGATATAAACTGATTGGAAAATTGAAGTGAACGAAAAACACAAGATTAGTATAGGCCACTTACAGATGACCCAAGGAACGCTG
>NW_024541783.1:0-13174 GCF_016758755.1 Suillus discolor
TTCCAGAACGGTGCTGATAATTCTGCTTATCGCCTTTCTGGCTGTTGGTATTGTCAATATAGTGGTGGTCGCAATAACGATGAGGCATTTTTCAGGAGGTAAGTGTGCTTATAGATGACAGACTTTCAAAGCGCATCCGGCTCATTGATTCCAGAGGAGTTCTCTCCGGGACCTATCAGTGCGCTATTAAATTTGAGGAAGATGTGGTCCTTCTGGGTTCCGTAGCTTGGACACTCGGGATTGCATGGGAGGTCCTCACTCTGTGTCTCGCTGTCCGGATCGCTGTAAAGCACTTCCGTGAACTACAAAGACATTCGGCAGGCCAAATTATAAGGGACTGTTTCACGGTATTGTTGAAAACTCACGTGGGTTACTTTGCGAGGTGAGTTCATGATATGAACGTGATCATCTTTTCCCGCTGAAGTTCTGCATGTGTTAGCATGCTTCCTGCTGCTTGCTTGAAGCTCGGTTATATGTCGCCAATGATCTCAGCGGTATGTCGATCTATCCCTGATCTCTGCATGTGACCACATTTCCGAGTCATCATTTCTGTAGGACAAATACTCCCCGGGAACTCAGATTTATCTTGGTTTTCTCCAAATTTTCACGCTTGCTGAGATGTTTGTGCTGGGACCACGCCTGATCCTTAGTGTGCGAGAATATCATACTAGGCTCATGGCCGATTCAGATGCAGGTCCCAGCATGATTCCAATGTCTTTCCAGGAGCGCGTGCATATATCAAATGGCGGTGGTGTGTAGCATGGGAGATACTCGATATGATTTGTACTTGTGGGCTATTCTGCAGGAAGCGGGAGGGTTTATTTTTATTGTGGTATTTTTATATCTAAGTTCTGGATGTTCCGAGTACTTATCGTTTATCGAATATAGCGCTCTACATAGAGATGCAGTTTGGTTTTTTTGAAGTAGTGCTAAGTGAATTTTGACCATAGATCGTGACTTGCAAGCGTGAGTATCCGACGTTTACCTAGTTTTCCAGGCAGTGCTTCAACGATAAGAAACAATCGTTCGCACTTGTCACGACCAACGGGTGTTGTATATGGTGGACTCATGGCATAACGTCCGCGTGACATCAGAAGCACACTGAAATCCCAGCGAAGCCAGTTAAAATACAAAGCGCTGCGGCGCAGACTCTTCCTTTTGCATTATGACGAATGTCCACAACCACGACGTCGTTCTGTTCAGCTTCTCAGTATGCAACGTGGAAGCACCGATGTGATACTATAATGCCTTGTCTGTCTTTGCACGCTCTCACGAACCAGCACGAACATCATGCATCATAGGAGTCCGACAGTCAGCTCTCCAATAAGCCTAAGCCGGCGTTCGGTCAGACAACCCTGGACTTGGACTGGATATTGAGTATAGAATAGAATACGAGGTATAATACACTGTATACTGGTGTCACGTTTTAAATCGTATCTGAAATGTCCATAATAGATCAATTGCTGCAATCAGCGTCATTACTAAGGCCTACAAGTGTTGATTTTAGTGCGAGGGACGGAAAGGGCTTTGAGAAGACTTACTCCTCTCGACACTTTTGCCAGTGCCGTCCATGTGCCATGCACCTTAAATCAAGCTCGGAACCTCCTCTGGGTATCACTAATGTAGTTGCAGGGTTGTAAAATCCGTGTCGAGAAGCAGGGGTACCCAGAATAAGAGCTGGTTTTGGGGCCCTACTACCCATCCACTGTCATGATTCAGAAAAAAGGAGGTCAAAGGGGTCGAACTGTGGTCGTCATGGGATGCTCCCTCCGTTAACTCAGAGGTATTGCATAGAGCGTGGATAGAGTTGGACGAGAAGCGAATGAAGTGATTGTTCCGATTGTTCGACTTCATGGTAGCGGTGGCCTCGATCTTGTGACGTTCATCTGATAATGTTGGAATATCCGACTGGGCGCACTGTTGCAATGGCTGCTTCGTCCCTGCATCACACAACCGAACAGTGGTGTCCTGAGAACCGGTGATGATGCGAGTGCCGTCCGGCGAGAACGAGACCGAGTTGACTGAATCAGTGTGCCCCCGCAAGGGCTCACCGACTGGCTTCCCCGTCCCTGCATCCCACAGCCGAACGGTGTGATCCCTTGAACCGGTGACGATGCGAGTGCCGTCCGGCGAGAACGAGACCGAGTTGACTGAAGAAGTGTGCCCTCGCAAGGGCTCACCGACTGGCTTCCCCGTCCCTGCATCCCACAGCCGAACGGTGTGATCCCTTGAACCGGTGACGATGCGAGTGCCGTCCGGCGAGAACGAGACCGACTTGACTGAATCAGTGTGCCCCCGCAAGGGCTCACCCACTGGCTTCCCCGTCCCTGCATCCCACAGCCGAACGGTGTGATCCGAAGAACCGGTGACGATGCGAGTGCCGTCCGGCGAGAACGAGACCGAGTTGACTGAAGAAGTGTGCCCCCGCAAGGGCTCACCCACTGGCTTCCCCGTCCCTGCATCCCACAGCCGAACGGTGGGATCCCTTGAACCGGTGACGATGCGAGTGCCGTCCGGCGAGAACGAGACCGAGTAGACTGAAGAAGTGTGCCCCCGCAAGGGCTCACCGACTGGCTTCCCCGTCCCTGCATTCCACAGCCGAACGGTGTGATCCCTTGAACCGGTGACGATGCGAGTGCCGTCCGGCGAGAACGAGACCGACTTGACTGAATCAGTGTGCCCCCGCAAGGGCTCACCCACTGGCTTCCCCGTCCCTGCATCCCACAGCCGAACGGTGTTATCCGAAGAACCGGTGACGATGCGAGTGCCGTCCGGCGAGAACGAGACCGAGTTGACTGAAGAAGTGTGCCCCCGCAAGGGCTCACCCACTGGCTTCCCCGTCCCTGCATCCCACAGCCGAACGGTGTTATCCGAAGAACCGGTGACGATGCGAGTGCCGTCCGGCGAGAACGAGACCGAGTTGACTGAATCAGTGTGCCCCCGCAAGGGCTCACCCACTGGCTTCCCCGTCCCTGCATCCCACAGCCGAACGGTGCGATCCCAAGAACCGGTGACGATGCGAGTGCCGTCCGGCGAGAACGAGACCGAGTAGACTGAAGAAGTGTGCCCCCGCAAGGGCTCACCCACTGGCTTCCCCGTCCCTGCATCCCACAGCCGAACGGTGGGATCCCTTGAACCGGTGACGATGCGAGTGCCGTCCGGCGAGAACGAGACCGAGTAGACTGAAGAAGTGTGCCCCCGCAAGGGCTCACCGACTGGCTTCCCCGTCCCTGCATTCCACAGCCGAACGGTGTGATCCCTTGAACCGGTGACGATGCGAGTGCCGTCCGGCGAGAACGAGACCGACTTGACTGAATCAGTGTGCCCCCGCAAGGGCTCACCCACTGGCTTCCCCGTCCCTGCATCCCACAGCCGAACGGTGTTATCCGAAGAACCGGTGACGATGCGAGTGCCGTCCGGCGAGAACGAGACCGAGTTGACTGAAGAAGTGTGCCCCCGCAAGGGCTCACCCACTGGCTTCCCCGTCCCTGCATCCCACAGCCGAACGGTGTTATCCGAAGAACCGGTGACGATGCGAGTGCCGTCCGGCGAGAACGAGACCGAGTTGACTGAAGAAGTGTGCCCAATGAGCAAGGTCTGAGCAGCTGGCCAGTCCGTATCACGTCCGGATACCACATGAAGAACATTCGGAAATCGTGCACAAAACTTTCTCCACAACGGAGAACTGGCAGGCGAAAACGGGAGTGCTGATACATATAGATGTGGTGTGCTGTGTGAAATCATGTTGCCGAAGACTTGAATGAACCTCTGTACGTCCATTGCAGTTGATGAGACATTTGCGAATTCGGAATGGGCCTGGGGATGCACATGAGCACTTTTATCTGACCTTCCGTAGTAATGTACTGACCTTTAGCCAGCGGCAAACGAGCGGAAGGGCAGTAACTGCACTGCTAAGCGTATCGATCAGGGCCAGTGACTCGAGCCAGAAAAAGACCCGCTCGTGCTCGAAGAACAATGCTATCTCTTTCGCGAGCTCCTCGTCGAAAGTTGTGTCTAGTACGTGCGAAGTCCAAAATCGACAGGAATACGACAGATGTTGGGGGATGCATGTTTTGACTCGTTCTTGCAGTCCGGGGTCTTCACTATTAGGTAGATACGACGACTTTAAATCACAGATGTTGAAGCAAAGACCATGTTTCATTACTCGGAGTGACGCAAATGCAAGATCGCGTTGCGCCATCGATACGTCGACGAAAAACTCTTGACTGGATGATCTGTCTGTCAAGAAATCGCGGAAGGATGCATGAAGGGGTCGAATTGGGGAATCTGCATTGGTGGTGCCGCTGAGGAGGGAGCCCATGGTTTTTACCACAAGCCCCACGTCGAGATGATCCTCTGAGTTTGGAAAACGGTCCCTCATGGCGTTCAGGGAAGCTAAAGTGAGAGGCTCAGCTGTGCCTAGTATTTGTGCCATCACCGAGCAAAATCTTGCTGGCGCAGTCGAACGCAGTTTCTGTGAATGCTGGACATTGGTGGATGTATCCCTGTGCATGATATCTGTTAGAATGAGGCGATACATATCGTGCAACAGCACGCTTCGCTCAGTGGAAACGCGTGACACCACAGCCTCGTAGCAATCCATTTGAGATAGCCCAGTATGGGACTCTTTGATGTATTCGCAAGCGAGACGCGCCCACTCGAAAAGTCCATCAGCTTTCTCAGCGAGGACTGCAAACTCTCTGTCCTGAAAATCCAAGTCTTCCAACTCGTTGGACACGTAAGCACGGATGTCGCGCTCTGCGAATGTTGGTGGGATATCATCCATCGACATCGGTCGAATATGTCGAACACCGCGAAACTCGTTATTGATGTCATCAAGCGGGCGAGAGGTCACGATGAAGCGGAAGTTGTCTGGGAGGTCTGTGATTCTGGAAATGCCGGATTTTTTATGTTTGTCAGCTAAAATATGGAGGAGGTCTCTCCGTGTCTTTGCTTCACCACTCTCATCCAGCGCATCGATCACGATCACGATGGGTTCTCTAGTCGACCCAGATGACTTCTTCAGTGGTTCAATGAGAAGTTTCTGCCACTGTTGGATGATATCCGCGGTCTTCTTGAGCGAATTTGCTTTTTGGACTGCATCTGCCAATGCTCGCCTCATCTGCGGGTCACGGTCGGCCAGGTCGCGCGCAATCGTAGAAAAGATCTTTTCGTGGCGACGATCTGCTTCTCGCTCGCGGTCAAAAGAGTAACAAGAACCAAGCCCCCCCACGTCGTCGAACCACTTAGCAATGGTGTGGGCGATCGCCGATTTTCCCTTGCCTGCAGGCCCAGATAGCCACAGCACGCGTGGAACGTCGTCCCCAGTGCTCCTGACCCAATCCGTGATCTCGGAAAGGATTTCCGTGCGCGTTCCTTCAGGCACTCTTTCCTACTATCTAGTCCCGCGCACTCTGCATAGGTCATATCACTGAGCACCAGTATTTCTTCTGAAAAAATATGAATATATGTCAAGTTGCAAGGACGTCCGAATCCTCACCTGTATCGTGGACATGTATGGCTATATCGTGCAAAACCTGGTCCCGGAAGTCTTGCATGAGACTATTTAACACGTCATTGTACTTTTGGATCGTATCTGTCGTTTCTGAGACGACGTTCTTTCCGAGTCTCTTCCCTGTGATGATGGTAGAAGCTTGAGAAGGTACAGAGCGCAGCAGCGAGTGACACTCACAAAAGTTGCTAGTCTCCAAATTGCTAATGAAATGGGCGCATTCACGGATCTGCTTAGATATCTTTCCGAGGACACTAATAGCACGCATAGACAGTTTTTGGTTAAGCTTCTCGTCTTGTGTCATGAAGTCGTAAATGTCACACAACTTCTTGAGAAGTGCAAGTGTTTCTTTGTCGCGATCCGCTTGAGCTAGAATAATCTGCACAGATGATTGATGAGTGGTGTGAGATAGGAAGAGATCAAAAGAAAGCATACTTTGGCTGTCCAAGATAACACGCCCAATGCCATCTTGCATATGGATGTAGCTGTAGAACTAGGTTAGTTCGGTTCCGATTGAAAGAAACCCCATACATCCGCGATCTTCCCAATGACATCGTCGAATATCCTGAGGGGTTGGAGATACGTCTCCTGGAAACTGCTAGCATCATGCAAATCCTCTTGTGCACCTTTGGTAACAGACGCCGCAGTTGTCACAGGTCCCGAAAGTAGATGAATGTGCTTTACATCCTCGTGCATCCTGAAGTGCCGATTCGGTATCAGCTTCCCCCTTCCACACAGACGGAGCGGCCTGAACGTGCACGAACACCAAAATTTAGAGACAGAGACTAAAGGGCAAGTATGAGGACTTACCTCGGTGTTCGGGGTCGATAAAGGTTCATCACTTAGGGGAGCAGGGCTAAGGCTGCGAGAATCCCTCAAGCGCTTGTTGCAATCTCAGTCGCATTCCAGGAGACTCGTTATGCATTCTTGTGAACTCACCGGCTTCAACTTTTTCGCATCTTCCCTGAGCTTCTTCAGAAACTGACCGATTGAGCTACGGGGCCGATCTAGACGAAGGATATGTCAATGTCAGTTTTGGAGTGGACTAAAGAAAGTGATCCTCATAAGCCACGTACCGAGCTTCCAGTAGCTGTTGCTTGACTAGATGTGTGATTTTCTTGAGTTGAACCCTTCGATGAGTTGCCTTTCCTCGGAGTCATCGCGATTTGCAATAAACAGTGGGAACAAGTAAAATATGGGCCCACATCATTTATATAAAACCATTATGGCACGCCTCAAGGCTTGCTCGAGGCAGATACTTTATTAGTCGAATAAGCCTGAGTCCGGTCCAAACCGGATCTAATATGGCTCCGCTGCGCTATCTTCTTTCCCTGTCTTGATCATGTACTACAGGTACACTTCCAGTCTCCGTCCGTGACACTCACAAAAAGCGCGTACCAGATGCGTGCATTCACATCACACCACTGGGTTCTCCCCTCAGTTAAAGCCTAATGAGTGCCAAACTACCGCCATCCCACTACCAAAATAGAAACTTGCGATGCTCAATACTCCTAGCTACGATTCGCATGAGTCATATGCTTTTTCTTCGTGTATCATTTATTCAAGGTTCGCTCTCTATGCACAACCGCCTTCCCAAAGTAACCCCACTCGCAAATACCTCTCTGATTTTCCCCACACCGGATTACACAACTAACGCATCGTACTCGAGAATGATATCGTTCTCGCTAAAGTACTTGATCGCCTTCTTCTGTTCCCTTGGAAAACCAATTCGATACGTTTCTTCTGAAAAACTAAGACGCTTCCTCATGCTTGGGTCCAGAACCAGGCTTAAGCAATGTTCGCTCGTCCCTGCCGGCATACCAGCACCTGACGAATGTCAGGTACAACGAATGAACTTCCATCCCATAGGACTACCTCGTCAATCTACAGACAATAGGAGAGAGAATTCGAGTAAAGATGATCCAATGGGACGGAAGCCCAGCAGCACAATATATGAAAAGTTTTATATCAATATCTTTGACGCAGATATCTTGATGCTACAAGACTTACGCGGGACAAATGTTTCTATTCCATCTATGAATCCATACGTGTCTCCTGTGGCTGACACGATATATGAAGCGTTAGGCTGCCTACATCGGTGCTCATCTTCGTGTCTGAGACGGTCAATTCAAACAACGAAGCACCGATAATGCAAGAACACTCTGGTGGAAACTCGTGCACCTTGCTTGTATGCGGGCTAGATCTCGAAGAAGTCCTGGCGCTTCAAGTTAAACGGCAGCTCACCCCATGCGACGAGGACTTCAATCCGCCGCTGGTTCAACTGGATACCAAGTCTCATCTGCCTTTGCCTCCTCTGCTGCATACGTTCAAAGCCAAGATCCGATGTCGTGTACCTCTGCGCACCTCAGCACCATTGCAGCCCCTCTCTACATCGCTAGACCTTTTTCCCGACCACGCCTTTCAATAAATCTGTTGGTGTGTCTGTTGGTGCTGATGGTGGGGGTGGGGGTGGGTATGCGTCGATATCTGGCGGTGGAGGCGTTGACTCGTCCATGACGAAAGTCGAGTCCAAGTTAAAGTCAAAGATTTGGACTGTCTGGTTTTCGCAGGCCTATTTTTAGAGGCCCCGCAGTCACATGATGAAAAACGTGGCACTTTTTCCTTGAGTGACGTCACCACTCGAGGAAAAAGTGCCACGTTGCATGGTGCACAAATTTGGTAAGCAAGTAGATGTCAGTTCGATAAGAAAAATAAAAGTGCGAACAGATACCTTGGGCTGTGTACTACAAGCAGTGCATGTTTACTTGAGGTAGGCTAGCCGCTAAGTGCAGAACAGATCAAAACGTCGTCCCGGGACGTAGTTGGTAAGCATCATCACATGATCACTTGTAGGTACGTCGGTACTCAGGCTGTCAGTAATGCATGATGCTCCATAGGAATGTCAGATCACCCCTTGCTCAGTGCTGGCAACAGTTCCCACTATGGTGCCTCTAACAGCAGTGATAGTCCCGTGCTTCCTGAATACGATGAACAGAACAGGCAGGTAGTGGAAAAGAGGCTTCTCCGCAAGTTAGACCTTCGAGTTGCCTTCCTTGTTCTGATGTACATCATGAACTGTGTGAGTCGGTGTATCTAGTATTTCTGCTATTGCATTAATTTCTTGCATAGATGGACCGCACTAATGCAGCGTACGTACGAACTCGCGATTGGAATAGTGTGGTTCAATTACCTCTCGGTTGAAATAGTGCTGCAAGGCTGCGTGGTTTCGAGGAGGACCTTGGTATGACGGGGAATCAGTTTAACACGCTCATGAGCATCTTTTACGTGGGGTATTTGTTGACGCAAGCTCCTTCGTATGTATCAGCACGTTATCTTGCCGTGGCCCATCCGAGAATTCAACAGCAACATGTTCTTAGACCGTATGACGAGGCCATCGCTGTACCTCTCAAACTGCATGGCAATATGGGGTGCTATCACTGTGTTCATCGGTACGTACACCATTCACTGAATCGATATTGCCTAACGAGGGTCATGAAAAGGCGTAGCACAAACGTTAGCATCCATTCTTTTGCCGGCCTTGACTTAACGCTGCTTTAGGTATCATGCCATTCTTATCTTGCGCTTCATGCTTGGATTTGTTGAGGCAGTATTTTTTCCTGGGGCTATTTTCCTTCTTTCACGATGGTATAGTTGCCCAATACCTCCGAACAGCATATCCTGAATTTTTTCTAGGTACAAGCGCAACGAACTAGGATTACGGACAGCACTTCTTGCTTGCGGCGCCTCGATTAGCAATGCTTTTGGTGCTCTTTTTGCATCAGGGATCTTGGGAAGCCTAGATAGTACACTAGGTTTTGCGGCTTGGAGGTAAGAGGCGAAATATGTATGCTTTCAAAGTAGAATCGCTCTGATTGTGCTGCTGCAGGTGGCTCTTCCTTATAGAGGGGACTTTGACAATTGTTGTTGCAGTGTCTGCAATCTGGATTTTACCAGACTTTCCGTCATCGCCCAGTGTTTGGCTTTTACCTGATGAACAGGCCCTGGCCAAACGACGGATGGAGGAGGAAGTTGCAGTCGCAAATGAGCACAAAGACGCGCCTGTGGAGGGTTGGTCTGGCCTTGTCGATGCACTTGCAGATTGGAGGGTATGGTGGCTTGGCGCTGCCCTTCTTTTGATGGAGGCTTCTTTGTCGTTCTACATTTTTTTCCCGACACTATCTGCTACGATGGGTTACAACTCGACTATAACCCTCTTATTGTGTGCACCTCCGTGGATTTTGGGAACTGCAACCTTGTTTCTCGTGGCCAGGTCAGTATCTACTTGAAAGTCCGGAATGGTGAATTAACAATGGCCAAGGCACTCCGATGCTACTGGCGATCGCTTCTGGCATATCGCTAGCCCTCTATTTGTCGCCATCGTTGGGTTCATGATTGCAACTTCTACTATGAATGCGGCTGTTCGATATTTGTCCCTGTATGAACCTTCTCCTCGTCTCGTGATCCCACAATCTCAACGTTTTCTGTGAAGATTCTTTATGGCTCAGGCCCCAGTTGCACATATCGTGTCTTTGACCTGGGTCATGAACACATTTTCCCAATCACAGTCGAAACGCGCTGCGGCCATCGCATTAATCAATGCCATGTCATCACTTGGCTACATCGGTTCATCGTCAGTTCATAGCCTACTCTTACTCCGTGGTGCCGCTGATATGTCGCAGGTACTTTTGGCCGTCCCGTTGGGGGCCATCATACGCGAACTCGTTTCTCATATGCATCTTGACAAGCACCATGTCTATTGCGATGCTTTGGGTATTTAGAGGGCACCTGTCACGGTGCAATAGAGCTGCTGAAGCTGAAGAGCAGGCTCTAGGGCTGCTCAAAGGCTTCAGATATCTCTTATAGCACTCGTTGATCAAGGTGGCGGTGATCGGTTAAGATTCTATTGTGTTGGATAAAGGTGTAGTAGGTTAACTGAGATGTCTTGGTATCAAGTGATCAACTCCCTTGTCAGGTGAAGTTCTCGACAAGCAGATCGCGAGGGCGGTGAATGTGTAGGTGGCCTTCTCCATAAGTACAGTTTCTTCCGCTAATCCTGTGATATAGCTCCGCGTGCTAAATGATGGTTTTATTGATATCGAGTGTACGATTTGATCCCTTGATCCCTTGACGATTTTATATCTATCACCGAACCTGAATTTACTATAGTCCGACTGAATGATGTACTGAAAATGTTCGAAGTGTCCTCGAATATCATTCAGTGGCTACACCTCGCATGTGCGGAGACATAAGAACCTGCCGATCGACTCATCTCATGTCTGAATTCTGACAAGATCATCAGCAGTGACGGAACTCCGGTATGTTGCACGCTGGTATAATGACAGACGAAGGATGCCTTTTCCATTGCTCTTTACTATTCTGCAGGAAGCGGGAAGGTTTTTATTGTGGTATTTTTTATCTAAGTTTTGGATGTTCCGAGTACTTAAGTACTTATTGTTTATCGAATATAGCGCTCTACATAGAAATAGTTTGGTTTTTTTTGGAATAGTACTCGTTGCGAGGGCAACGCCTTTGTGGACATTTAGCTATTCTTCATCGAGAGCTGAGGGACACATAAGTGAGAATTGTAGTATGAATGGCACGCAGAAGACTTGCCAGGAACCCAAGCACGGAAGATGGCCTTCGTGGGTTCGTCACTCATGTCCATCATATATCGATACGCTTCGAGGGTAGCCCCAACTTTACCTGCCCGAACAAGTGCGTGACAGCGTTGTTGGTTTGCGGTTTGCCACAAGGACTTGAGGTCCCAGCCGAAAAGCTGCACAAGCACGCAGTTGAGCATGAATCAGATTGTTACATCATATCAACGTACCACAACAAAGTCCTCGTACATAGAATGGATGTCCAATTTTGAAAAGAAAGCGCCAGCGTTGACCGCGGCAGTAAAGTGGCCGGCAGCATCTCTGTGAAGCGCGCCATCCATGGCAATGGTCCCAAGCTGGACTTGCATATACGCCTAAGAAATTCGGTGAGTACACGAACATGATATTAACGGAATGTATCACACTCACTTCCACGACACGACAAGCGAGAGGATCGGCATTGGGACGAGCAGCTAACTCTTGGATAGGCAGCATGGTCTGTTCGCAAGGATTGGTATTGAACAATGTGATGGCCTGAAAAACCATGATGAAGCGTAGAGTATGATTCCGAAATCACCTACCTTGATCAAGAAAAGGAAATGAGTTGTCTTTGGGTCTGCGTTCGTGAACGCGAACGCAAGGTCAAATTCTACCATCGCATCTTGCACCTGCTGGTTTCCGCATAGGGAGAGGCCCTTGGAGATATGGCCGATCAAGGAGGGCTCGATGCTGACCGACTATGTCACCATCCAGGTTAGCCCGTATTAAGTGGAGCGAGATGGGTCGGAGTATCTTACCTTGGTTGCATCCTGAAGTGCGTCCTTCCAGGCAAACTGTCTCGCCATGACGAATGAACGATTGGCATAGGAATCAAAGTCGTTGGGATCGGCGTCTATTTTCTGTGTGAACAACTGTATAGCAGCAGGCAGGTCCCCAGTTATACATGCATTGCGGGCTGCCGCGTTGATAACAAGGATCTACGTGAAATATGTTCGCGTTGTACGACAAGAGTCAAAGGTAGATACATGCCTTGAAACCAGAGCTTTGAGCCTTTTCATCAAATCTGTGAGATGAAACTGAGGATAAGAAATCACCGGGCACTTACCAGTGACAGTCCCTTGGGTAATTCCCACTCTGAGATCTTAAGATCATCACCTCCGCTGAGGATGTGCCTGCCGTCTACGGAGAAGGCGACGCACTGCACGTCGCTGGAGTGCTTCATTGGCCGATCCGAGAGCCGCCAGAGGCGTACAAATTTATCACTGGATGCAGATGCAAGGAGCGTGCCAGAAGCATCGACGACAATGGAGTTGATAGCACCGGTATGACCTGTCCATGGATCACCAACCTGCTCCCAGGTCAATGAATCCCACGCCCGTATGGTACAATCATTACTATTGCCCGCTGAAAGAAGGCGTGTAGCATCGGGCGTCCAGGCGAGAGAATAGTTGTATGTTGAGCTGGATGCCGCGTGACCCTTAAACTTCGCGATGCAGTCACGCTTACCTAGTAACTTATAAATCTGGATATTGTGGTCTGTTGCAATGGCAAGCAGTTCGCCGGATGGTGAATACCGAACGCAGTTGACATCTGCGCCACAACTGATCGGTGCTCCTGACGGTTGCCACGTAGTTGTGTTCCACAGCTTGGTCGTGTCGTCCCATGAACCACTTGCTAGCATTGAGCCGTCTGGAGAAAAATCCAGGGAATAGATATTTTGGTGAGCTTTGATAGTTGGGGTGAGAGAATCTCCGGTGTTTCCATGCCAAGCATTGAGCTCTCCGTCCAGATCACCGCTTGCTATTAATCGCCCATCTTGTGATACCGCCAATGCTTTCACATTGGCACGATGCCCCACCATTTTCTTCAACACAGCACCTTCCTTCAAGTCCCACAGACGAAGCGTATTATCTTCCGAGCTTGTGACCATGCGCCGTTGATCAGGTAAAACCGCAACTGCGTTTATACGCCTTTCATGATCTTCAAACACTCGAACTGGCGTGGTGCTTGGAGCGAGCGACGCCATTTGATTGGAGGTCAATCTTATGGGGTACAATCGAGG
>NW_024541784.1:0-13173 GCF_016758755.1 Suillus discolor
TCGGAACCGTCGGTGAATGGTTGAATACTACAGATATATTTGACAGAGGTGTAAAAAATCATTGAATAGCGATATGGTCAGCACAAGGAGGCCCGCACTCACCTAGTGACATGTACTTATTAATGACGGACGCTAAGTTATAAATTTAATCCAAACGAGTCTCACCTCGCTCGGCGTACTATGCTACCACAACTTCTGGTTTTGAGGCTGTCGTCATCTTCTCAGTAATCTTTCTCTTTGTTTCACTCCTAGACATTGACTGTTGTTGTTTGTTTATTGATTTCTGAACGCGGCAGCTTGACTCCGAGAGAACACTACAGTACATATCCCAATAATTCGATCATTTTAGATAAATTCAAACATCCACATTTCTCGAGCAGTACGATTTTTTTCCAAAAACAACCGTACTGATTAACTCCAAACTAGGTATTGCACCCATCAACCATGATAACAAAGCGAAAGTCGAAACATGACTCACTGTCGCGACGTGCTGCTCAGGCTGCCGGCCTAATTTTCAGCAGGCCAACCTACTCGCAGAGAAATATGGTACTATTCTAAGGGGCGCTGGTGAGTCATGTGGTTGAATTCTTGTTGCACAGCAACCTGCTCACACAGAAAAGGTCTTTGCAGCAGTTGGCTACTTCGCATGATGTTCCTATGGCCCCACATGCACTGACAGACATTGATGCTGTCAAAGCAACGACAACGGCGAGTAGGGAGAAACGCATTTTCTGTACGAGGTGATATGGGTTCTTCTGAGAGGGATCGCGAATGATATCTCTGAGGATGAGGGAACACTGTAGGACAACAACCAGCTTTTATATCCTGCATATGCTTATGGGCACGATTTGGCAGAACTGTTGTCACATGGAACAAATTTCGGCAGAACCTGCGGGAGCGTATTCAATTAACAATATTAAATCATAACCTGCCTGCAGGCATCGACAATTCTCTTCTTCGTAACGACAGGCCCCTCGCTCGAATCACCGATCTCTCGTCCTAACCCCTCACTCTTCGCTTCATCATTTGACCCTGCACTGACCCTGCCAGTGCAACGACAAAGTCAAGAAGTTAGTATCATTCTCGCCGATACTTCCGGTTGTAGTTGACACTGCGCTGATAAAGGGTGTGCTCACATCCTGGGTGCCCCATGTCTTGACAGCGGCTGGTTAATCATCAGCTTTGCATTAGTGCACACCGCCGCTCACAATACGAGGACATCAATGCACCAGCAAAAGGTGCATATCGTGAAAGTGTGAAGGTAATGCGAATAGCACACATTATTTTATTGTGTGGTACAATAATAATTGATGGAACTTCAAGCACGAGGTACGTGCGCAAGCGACGGCATTCATGGGTGTATCCAGAGACACGGCGCGCTCTGCGGAGGATGTGATTAGCACACCAGAACCGGGAGAGACACTAGCCCTGTTTTATGCTCGAAGCCGTAAACTTCACTTTACCCCAGTCTCTCTTCAGTCCTGATCATCGTGAAGGTGAATACTGGACCCAGAAAGCCCACGGAGTGAGCGATAATCGGGGCAAACAACTCAGGAGGGATGGTTTTAGTTTTGCAGAAGAGCGATATGGTACGTCTGGTCGCGGTTGGTCAGCATTGATCATGGGTGCATTCATTCTGTTACCCCGTTAGCGGAGTACAAACCTATCCTCGAAGAAGTAGAGAAGATCCTGGCCGAAGCCGGCCTCGATGAGGATGAGATGAGAGCAGGTGCTGCTCAAACTGGCGGAGGCGGAGGCATCGCGTCAAGTCGGAACCGTCGGTGAATAGTTGAATACTACGGTGATATTTGACAGAGGTGTAAAAAATCATTGAATAGCGATGTGGTCAGCACAAGAAGGCCCGCACTCACCTAGTGACATGTACTTATTAATGACGGACGCTAAGTTATAAATTTAATCCAAACGAGTCTCACCTCGCACGGCGTACTATTCTACCACAACTTCTGGTTTTGAGGCTGTCATCATCTCCTCAGTAATCTTTCTCTTTGTTTCACTCCTAGACATTAACTGTAAGGCATGTAGATGAGCTTCGGGCATTGTGGATCATATATCACAGGACCCCTTTGACTCTTGTGTGGCAAATCGCGAAGCCGTTATTGAAAACAGGGTTCTAAGCTGCCACATCACGAATAGCTTCTTGAATCGCAGGGTTCAAACTTATTCCGCGCGCGACACTTGAACTGCTGTGTAGATATCCGAAGAATGCCAGTCACGAACACTGCATCCTTGTATCAGCTTGACTCCGAGAGAACACTACTTTGACTTACTATACGACGGGTGTTTCAACGTTTGGACTGTCATGTGCTAAAAGCGAATTGAGAGACAGTGGCCAGATCTAACAAAGATAGACTAGCCCATAGAATTTTGATCGAACCAGGGCACTGGCCTGATTCCTTTTCGAATAACTGTAGCCTGTGAGAGGATACAAAATGTTGGTGGTCCCGAGTTAACCGGTCGCGGTAACGGTTATCCTGAAGCTTCGTAGTTAAGTAGTACAGCAAAGTCTTTCCTTGCATGACCTGTCCGACCGACTCCGACCCGACGTCAGGAAGTCCTCCCCATAAGTCTAAATACTTATCACATACTCACCTCTAATTAGTACACCGAAGCAACCATACTTCTCGTTACGCAACAATGTCAACGTACGCCAAGTTGACGTGGCGATAGGGAGGCGAATAAACCAGTCGGAAGTCCGGTATCGTACCACGAAATTTTGATTTGAACGTCCCACTCATCGATGCATGCCCGGTCGTTCGTTCAAAAACAAACTCAGCCTCGGTAGCTTCAATCGGATACATCAGCGGACTGCCTCCGTGAAATCATTCGGCATCCCTCTCATTCCTTACAAAAACTCCCTTCCTTCCGACCTCGATATCTTCTCCGTTTCTGGGAACGAACCTGAGTTCGACGACGATTCCGGCGGTGGTTCATTTGACGATCTGAATATCTTTGAAATCATCGATATGCACGGCTCCCAAGACTCGACGTCATCGACATTGCCTGCACCTGTCGTCCAGAACCGGTTATCGCAATGTTCAATAGCGAAGAACAGACGCGATGATGAAAATGACGCGTCGGCTATGGTGAAGTTGAAAAAACATTTGTTGACGGAAGTCGATGGAGATCAGTCCACGGCGCCTTTGTCTATGTATTGCTTCATGACTGGTTTCATGTGCGTGAACTGTACTCTTGATCTACTTCGCAACTCACTGATTTTTTTTTCAGCGATTCGGTTACATTCTCTGCTATATTCGTCTGGTGCGCTTTCCAAACGGGAAATAGTTTACAAGTACGAGTACCTCCGCGGTTGCAGAGGATCTTCCCACTGACATTTGTGCGATAGCTGGCCCTCGCCCTTGCTCGCCTGTTCAGCGGGCAGCACGACCACTCGTTCCATATAGCGGACCGTCAAGCGCTGTGCTCGGTGCTCACGTTCATTTTCGGCGCATTTATCGGCCGTATCGGCGATAAGTTGGGCTGCAAGACACGGTTATGGCTGGCCCTCGGCACATTCATTCAAACCCTCTTTACGATGGCCGCCGCCATTGCGATATGGCAGAGCCATCAGGGTAGCGTTGCTGATGCGCGCGCCAACCCCGCATGGACCAACGTGGCGTCCTTCGTGTGTGTTGGCTTCTTGAGCGCGAGCATGGGCTTGCAGGGCATTATGGGGAAGCGTGTCAATACGCAGTTCACCACTACAGGTATGTTTCAAGCATGTTTCTATTTATTTCCTAACCTTTCATTTCTCCGCAGTTGTGCTCACGACGACTTGGTGTGAGCTTATGGCTGACCCTAAACTCTTTGACATCCGACGGATGGTCATTTCGCGCGATCACAAGATCATGGCTATTACCAGCCTGTTTTTTGGAGGCTTCATTGGCCGTGCATTGATCGACAATATTGGTTCGGCTGCTACGCTGGGCATCGGCGCAGGCATCCGTTTGATTGTCAGCGCATGGTGGCTTTTCATCCCGGAGAAGCCAGCTGGGAAGTAAATATGCGTATGAAGTGCTCATATGCGTGTTTATGTCCATGTACATATCTTCATTTCCGACGACTAGGAGACGAGATGCTATGTATGTTGACGGGTAGGGGACGAGAGGATGATGTGAGTTGAGATGTTTTTTTTTGTTCAATTATACCAGTATTTTGTTGCAGTTTTAGTGTAGTATTGCCTAGAGTTTTTTTTCGTTTTCAGATACAGTAGGCATCACGATTTTGCATGCGCAGTGGCTTTGTCGAACACAAACGTGTTCCCAGCCCATTCTCCTAGTTTTCTCACGGCTTTCTAGTTTTATCCACAAACTTGAATCATGACTGAGTCTCTCCATGGAACTTCACAAGCTTTATACTTTATTTCCATTGCTGCTTTCTTGTCAGTGCGCGAACACTCTTGCTTTCCTCGCATGCTGTTTAGGCGAAGATCGAGCGGAGTCCTCTGAGAGTGTCTGGTCATCGTCATACTCAAATGTCCTCCCACTACAGACTCTTGTCACCTCGTCGACTCTCGGGCTCTGAACTTTGCTGATTACGTCTTGCTCTGTTCAAGTGGCCGCCGCAACTCATCATATATGCATCATATTTCGTCATCCAGTATTGCATATGGTGCTACATGATTGACGTATTCGAACCCTAGCCTCTTTCACTATACATGGAAGCCTAACCCTATTCAACGGGTCAGCTCAACGCAACGACCCTGTAAGGCGATACCACATTCGAGCGCATGCTGTATGTGATATGCCTGTGACAGCTATCTGTACTAGACTCGAAATGGTGAGAGAATGCCAAGTGATTCGTACTAATGAGGATTAGTCGAGGACTTGGTGCGCAAGCATACTACTAGTCCGAGGTCCCAAATTCAAAACATGTATGTATCTCGCTTGTCACAACAACGGCTAAATATGACTGTCGGCTAGATACAACGACGTGTTGCTGCGTGCCGAATCCACACTCTACCGCACTACTACCACCAGGAGCGCCTTCCCTGAAGGGTCTAGGCGCGGCAGAGGGCGGATTGTGACTTCGGCAGCGCCAAAATCCGAGTCGGAAGAATGCCTTAGACTGGTCATTGTTCAACGAGTCTATTCATAGTAGGCTGAGTCACAAGCGCTCTGATATGACGGCAAACTCGGTATCTCAAATTCGTCTATTTGGTTAGTACTCGTTGACACGTTTGCAATGTACTTGCAACATAGTTCTACATGCGACGGAGGAGTCGTATTCAAGCCTCTTGTTCAACATGCTGAGCTATTCTGCCGACAAGCGTCAATCATTACATTGAGTCATCCTAGTGCCAAGTTTGATAGAAGTCCGTTACGGAACTTAGCTTCATCGATAGATGGATAAATTTGATACAAATGATAATCTTTACACCCATCGAAGCTTAGCTGACAGCAGCAGGCACACGAAGTCTCTTGAAAGCACGATCAGCTAGGATCAGCTTCGGCTTTTCGCTTTGGGCCTCTGTCAGGGACTATCGATGATATTTGATGGCTACGCCATTTGACTTGTTTGTAGTACAGGGCGTACTCGAACCTACTTGGCCGTTAAGATAGGAGCCCGGTCAGCGCATGACTCGGATATGAACTGATATGGATCCGAAATACTTGATTCTCTAAATGAGATTATATCGGCTTTCCAAGCATGAGGCAAGATAAGAAGTGAATAATACGGTGAGTGATGTCGAACGTGACATACGTGATCAAGAAGGATCAAGGATGTACTTCATGTGAATACAGTTGCGATGAAATTTGGAAGAGTTTGCATGTGGAGACTAGAAGGACCAGTAAGTCACTGTATGGCATTGCCTGCAGCATGCATGAGATGTCACCTACTGGATTTTACCGCCTCCAATGCTGGGCTTTAACGCGGATGTAGTTGTCGTTATTATTAGTGTGTTATAGGAGAAACGTCATTGATATGTATAAACAAGAAGGACACACGCGGAGTTTGTGTAACGGGTAAGATCGGAAGTCGAGTCAGTAACCACTGTCAGCTGAGGGCCTCGTGTTCCTGTCCCTTGCAATGGGATGTCAGCTTAATTATATTACTTGACTTGACATGCAAAAACTTGAAGGTAAGCACAGCAAGCCTGTACGTGAGTTGGAACGAGGCTTGACACGCATGGTATTACATGCTGGTGGACATGAGGATAGAAACGCAGACTGTGTAACTCGACTTGGCCGGTTGTCTCCTACAAATGGGGCCGAACAGTGGGGGATCCCCGGGAATGTGTGGCCCAAAAAAGGCAGGTGTCCAAGGATGCACGCAGGTAGCATCATGCTCACTGCCTTCTGGTGCCTCGGCCCAGCCGTGTAGGCTGAGGTGCCACGCATCTTGTGGTGCTACCAACGTCATTCTACATGTGTTATATGTTTTACGCTCTTCAAAGCTCCATAGAATGCAGAATGATGAGAGTATGGGGGAGGATTGACCGGTCGACCTTCGGAGGTTTGGGTATATTGACCTTTCGAATGATATGTAAATCCACGCACTGACGTTGGCAATCACTTCACATTTCTGGCGTAGAAGGGAACTGTTATGCTTGGCACTTCAAACCCGATGCGATGCGCTTTGATCGCATTCAAGCGCTCATATCTGCAAATCGGTCTTCGAGTCATCCGACATCTCGACCTCTTTCCTGTACACAGAATACCTACAGCCCATAGAGCTCAACTCCGCCATTAGACACAGAAAACTCTGCCGTCGCTGCGTCGACCAGTGCATAAACTGCTATATCATATGGTATAGTCTAGTCGTCGTCGAGGAACCTTCTCGTAAGCGTCTTATTCTAGCCCCGCCAATTCATTCTAATTTTCCGACTAGTACAAAACCTTCCGCCAGGCTCTTTTCTCGCGACGAAGGACACGGACACGTTTTATCTCTCTTTCTTGGTTGACCTTCTCCAAAATCATCAACAATTACTACTCTGAGCTCCAGCTACCCAACTATTTATATACATGAACATCTAGATATGGTTCTCGATCCAACGTCTTGCAACTCTGTGCCATTCCTCGTCGAAACAGCACCCCCAGGCTCGACGACGCCGAACCTGGTTTTGCCCTCCATCAGTAATTTATTCAGTGGCACGCCCATTAATGCCGGCCCGTTGCCCCCGATAGTATCGACGTCCCAGTGCTCGAATATATTGAGCAGTACTGGTTCCCAGCCGACGAACGACGTGCCCGAGACCTCTCCGTTTATGACACCACCAACGTTAACAACATCTAGTGTGATGGCCTCTCAGGTGCGCACGATATTTCACTGTCTGTGTTCGATCAATGACATTGGCTCCATACCTTCTTCGCTTCCATCACGGGCATCATTCACGTTGCATCTCTTGTAACCATTAACCCATTCACCACTCTCTTCAACATATATTCTCGTTTTATTTCGTATTCACTATTGTGTTTTCATTATCAACATTACACTTCCATTTCGAACTTATCATTCTGATGGCCGTTGTCTATTCACTTTCTCTTGTCACTTCAGGCAAACGTCTATCCATCGAACGCTGGAAATGGTTATTTGCAAGAGACCGTTACTCCATCTCCACCTATCAGCATTGAATCTCAACCGTTGTCCAGTCCAGTGTCATCCAGTTTAAGGTAGGTTCTACCGAAATTATCTGGGGCACGTTCATACAACTTCGCACTCATAGTTCTTCGTCGTCTATTACAAATTCCGGGACGGCGGGCGCGAGTACTTGGTCAAGTTCAAGTACGCCCTTGTGGTCTTCTTTGACGACAAGTTCTGATAATTTGTCCTCTGGTTCATCTCTGATATCAATACCAACGCTCTCCCCATTATCGTCTACACCCACCATGACATCTGATGTATCCTCAAACATCTACCGCACCCGGTTTTACTTCATATTTCACCACCACACCCATTCCTCTTCCTTCAAACTTCGCTGTCTTCAGCAACGACAACATCTACTTCCGCAGTAGTTTAAACTTCCGCCCCACAAAGCTCTTCGTTGTCAGCAGGTCCATCTTCGTCATCAGACACAGCCCTCGCATCCAGCTCTTCTTCGGTGTCCACTACGATCACTCCATTTCCCACCACGTTGATTATTTCTACTAACCGATGTCGATCAATACAGCACGTGGACTGATACTCCTTGGACATCGACGCTGATTTTGACATCCGTCCTGTCGGGTTATCCCGTCACCACTTGGACGACGACAACGAGCGGGGTGCTCAGTACCGCAGCTGTAGATACCAATGGGAACAGGTGGGTTTCTTTGCCTTTGTGGCAGTTGTTATGAGGTCACCTGCTATAATTGTGCTAATGGAGATCTCCGCAGGCTCTACTCGTTCCCCTGGTTCTATTGCTGGCCTTTTCCTCGGGGTCCTCGGAGCTATTGCTTTCGCTGTTCTCTGGCTTTTCTGCTGCTCGTCGTCGACAGCGCAAAGCTATTATCTCGTGATGCGAGCGCTATTCCACCATGGGCGCCTGGCGGCCCCATTGAAGCCGAAGTAGACATGGAAGAGCGTTATGGTGGGATTATCGCAGCTCTCAATGAGGGCATGGGTGCGGGAAGGAATGCTTCGAATCGAGGAGACACGAGTGGAAAGTGTCGGAGAACTGGTAACTGGGCGCGCTTCGTCCCCTAATCTGCCTCCATATTCACTTGGAGAGGATGATGACGGTCCCCATGTCTTCCCATTATCTCCGCCTCCATCTGCGTACTCCGCTCCCCCGCCACCGTCCGCGTATGTTCCGCATACCGCTAATGGTTCCCGAAGAAGAAGTTCGCCTGGGCCCGATGCTTCCGCATGGTTTGGGGGGTATAATGTTGCTGCTCCTGCCCTCCTTCGGCTGCATCGGCATTACTCCATTCTTCCACCCACTTCTTACCAGAACCGAAACCGGAACTAGGACGAGGACTGGAAGCCGAGGAAGCCGCTCTTGACGAGAGCCGGAAGCGGATCTTCTTATCTTGATTCTGGCAACAAAGTCAGGCTAGGGTCAGCATTCGGGTTCGCCTGAAGGAAGCATGATTGGCCATAACCTTTCACCTACGTCACAGTCCTCTGCATGCTGAGTGCGACCGCTTCCTTCGACGTTCTGCGGAGTATTTCGTCTCAGGGCGCACTGCGGAGCACGTCTTCGCATGGGTATGGGCTTGGGTTTGGGAGTACCTCGTCGTCCGTGCGAGTCATCAGGGACCTGCGCTAGGGCTCGCGATTAGTGCAGCTCCGACTAGTTACCAGAACAGGCATGTTACGAGATGGAAGAAGGGAAGCGAGAGCACTGGAAGCACCAGTACTGCATCCGCGTCTTTATCCGGCTCTGTGGTCGAGATACCTACAGGCGTACGAGCTTTCCTTGGTCGTCTCAGACGGCAATACCCCGACCCAAAGGCAGGTTCTTCAAGAGAATTGCCTAGAGACATAGAGAGCGAGGGAGCTGCTGAGAAGATAAATGCTTACGGCCCAGATATCTTCTCAGCTTATGTCTCCCCTGCCACTCCCGAACCTGCGTCCATGTCAACATCCCCGCGGTTTGTGCTTTCTAACCCCGATCCATGGCTTTCCTCGCCGTATGTTCATGCCGACGTGGCGGAACATGAGGATGGCTTGCAGCCACCCTCATGGCCATGGCTTAGTGTGCCGTCAACCTCCTCCCCTGTGCCCGCCGACGAGTCACGCCTGACTACGGCTGACGGACTTCTTGATCCTCGCCTGCGTGACTCTTTCGAAGGAAGGAGCAATTCAAGTTTACGGGATTTTGAAGATTACTCCCGGCCAATTGGAGGTGTAAGTATTGCTTTGTTTTGGCCTCGTGCTTTCCTGTCCGCATAGCTTACGATTCATCGTGTAGCTCATCAATAACCGGCTGCATAGTACCACAACATTTGGCACTATTGATACCCATGAATTTGACAATGGAACGAGCGTACAAAATCGAGAGGACGACCAGCAAGAGGATGCTTGTGCGACAATGACCCAGACACCTCGTGCAAGCTGGATCATAGATGGTGGCGCGGATGTCCACGCGCATTAGGACGAATGAATATGAATTTTTACGACGGCTTGGATACGACTTTATAACAACTCTTTCTTTGCCGAGATGTTTACGAAATGACAAAGCGCTTTCGCTTTGCCAAGATACATGTGGTACGGGTCCTGATTGACAGTCCTCTGTGTTTTACTCATGAGACGAACGTATCTACAGACACGCAACGCACAATAAAATATGACGCAGAGCACTCATATCAATCTGTACATGCCGTACAACCCTTCACATATTATGCTCATATATACCCTACGGGCCCGCTCGCGTCCCGTTGTACCATATAATGACGACAAGAAAAACGACACTTACATCATTTTCTACTTCCTCCCCTAGACTTCCCAACGTGACTTGGTATGTGGTATAGTTCTTTTGATTCGAGTGATTCCTGTTTCTGACGCAGTTGGACTTAAGGTATATAACTTAATTTTGCATTTCATTATGATGAAAGTTTGTCCTAGACCTCACGGGCGAAATGAACAGCTTCATTTTACGTTTAGTATTGTCGCACGTTGCTTTCGATATCTCTGCTTTCAGTATATTTGCTTTCGCTAACTACGATCTTGCTCACTGAGCTTCTTAACCACTTCCTTGTTTATTGTCGCCCCCTGTTATCTTTGCATTGCTCTCCTACGGAACCAAATTGATCATGAATCAGAATCTTTCGAGTGGTAGCAGGGTCGAGTGAGTGTTGCGAGTCTGATGGTTATGCACGCATAGTCAAATGCCCGATCCTCCCTTGAGTCCAGACACGGTACGAATCCTCCGCGTGCCGCATTGATTCCAATTTGACGTCAGTGCTCGAGAATACCGATGATGATCGATCAAGTAAGTACCAGCTTGATCAGCTGCAAGCGCAGTAAACTTGAAGAAGTCAAAGACAGTGAATCAAATGCTCTATGAACTGTAAACTGCAATACGAGCAAATTTGGTTGCTGGCCACCAGTGCGAGCAGCTGGTATCGAGGAACGGGAGATCAGACTCGCTTGGAGGCCTGCGTGCGTGCCATAGACAGGCGAGACAACCCTTATTTGTCGTACCGTGAATAGTCTGCGATAAGGTTGGGTAGGGCCGGGAATTTATCCGAATGTAGGGATAGCGGAGGTCCAAAGTGCTGGGAGCAATGAGATGTATGGAGTAGACATGATCATGAAACAGGGTGACCGCGTTCCTTGTATAATCATTCATGATATGATACAACCACTGCTGGCCCACTGCTTGCCTCGTGTTCAAACCCTTGTCAACTTGCAATGGTCCTTCAAAAGCTTCAAGTATGGAACGAATCGTTCCAGTATTCGTGGTTTCCTTGCAGCCGTTTTCCGTCCTTTCATGAGTTCTCCTTCTGATGCCCCCGGCGTGTTCACGTCGGGCGATAGTAAAATGACGTAGGACAATGGCAGATGCTCCTCCTGGGCAACGAGCTTTCTTCGCAATGCCAGCTTGAACGCGTTGTTTACTGCAAATGCACCGGCAGCAAAGAACACGAATTTTACTCCTCCATTTTCGCCATCCTACACAACAGCACGCCGTCGCGATCTTAGTTCTAGACCGAACGCTATGCACAGATTCTACAGAGAACAACAATGGCTCGTCAAGACGTATGCAGTCCTCATACGTAGTCGCTCCATCAGTTTCTCCAACCCCCGCTCGTGATTCCATCTTCACTACCCCAAATAACGGTTCTGCTATCGAATCGTATCTATCCAAAACATACGGCCCGTTCAAGAAGCTTTGTTACCTCGACTTCCCCGCCTCCGCTCGCCCTTCCGCAATTCAAGTATCCGTGCTCTTGTCCGCTCTCAGTAAGCATTCTCCGTCATACGACCTGTACCAATACCAGTGTTACTGGTATGCCATACCGTCTGGGAGGCCCTCAAAAGGCTCTTCCCAGATTGCTACGAGACAACGGAGAGCGAGGGCGCTCCTGTTATCTCGGGATCAAGATAGAGAGGCAGACAGCGTGGAGGTGGTGTGTGAGCAGTATCACACCCAGTGGGCGCGCATCGAGAATGCGGCAGAAGAGAGGAGGAGAGCAAAGGAAGATGAAGTACGGCAGGTGAGGTTCCTCCCAGAATCAGTTATGCAATCATTCATTTGTTGTTACAGCTGCGGATGGAAGAACGGGCTCAATGTCAAGCGGAGATTGACCAAGCGACGAGGAAAGCAAACGAAGCGACGAGGCAAAAGGAGGAGGCAGTAAGGAGAGCGGAGATAGCGGAGAGGATGATAGAAGAAGCGAAGAGGAAAGCAGAGGAGGCAGAACGGAAAGCAGAGGAGGTGAGGTTCTTTCCCAAATTCATTATGCTATTTACTCATCGATTCTCGCAGGTTAGGGCTGAGTGGCAAGCAGAAATGGACCGAATGCGAGCCCAACTCGAGCGCCAGGCAGTGTGATACCGGTGTAACTATTACTCTCATTTCCCCATCACCAACATCCTCATCATGATCAGACGCAGTTGCAATATACATTAGAGCATATCAGAATTGACCTTCCTGTCTCAGACTCTGCGATCGACAGGGCTAGTTCTCATCAGCATTACCGGTAACACGAAAAACTCCTCCGCTTTCAAGGTCACTAAGGACGCATTGCAGCTGCAACGCATGAACGAGCTGTAATCAGTGTGAAGCACGTGGCTAGTTTGAGTCACAGAAGAGCAACCGGTGCCAATATTTGTCGATGTTGCTCGTGTCATATTGTTCTAATACGAGGCCCGTCAATCGTATCGACCAGTGACATCCCAGCAGTAAACAATCTGACGATTTTGGCTGCTACGCCATCTCTTAGATAGTGGAATTGTATATCACGACCGCTGCCAGGTTGGAGAGGACCCATTATTTAGTCTTGTCATCGTTCCTACTATGATTCGAACCAGTCCAGCCAACTGAGTGCATTCGATGGCCATTTAACAAGGTGTAAACATTGGATTCGAGATGTATGTAGGCAAATGTGCTCGACGCGAGGGTTCCGAACGACTAACTTGTGCCTAGGTAGAGTTATGTAGATATGGTACGTCAATGCAGCGACTGATGGGTGGATGCGGTCAATGTAAACGAGTGGATCAACGAATCTGATGGGTGAACGATACGCACTATAACAAAATCATGTATCAATGGAACTGAGATTAGAT
>NW_024541785.1:0-13168 GCF_016758755.1 Suillus discolor
CACCAAAGAGCTTGAGAAGAATTAGCGACAACCTGAGGTGGGATTTTATGCTGGCCGGAGCTGGTGGTCACAATTGTTGTGGACGTAGGGTGGGAGCCAGATAAGAAGACGGTAGTTGGTGGCCCGTGCACTAAAGACAGTCCCATGACTGCCGTATGAGGCGGCTTGGGAGCGCTTGATACGATGTCAGACCGTCTGGTGAAACATCTTTAACCCAACCCTGGATGCGCCTCCCTAACGAAAACTTGGACTTGGTCCTGAAATTTGAGGTCAAATTAAGGAAAAGAAGCATTGATTCGGTAAGCATCAACATCATGGTTGGAAAAGAAGTCTGGATGCACATCAACTTTCCTTTCTTGTCTTCAACACGTGCCCCTGACTGAGCTGCAAGAGCCGTGTCCTTCTCAGTCTTCTTCTTTGTCTTGATTCCATCGTCCTTCTGATTTTCTCGAGACCGAGCCTCAACATCCTCGCCTGGGTCACATCACGCAGCATTTGCGACATGCACTCACTGCCATGGTAATCAGTTCCTACTCCCAGGAGTGCCTTATCTGCTTGAGCAGCAGGCTCTGACTTTTTCTTGACAGGGGCGATCACGGGGCCTTACTGCCTTCGGCTTCTTCGTCATGCTTTGCACCTCTGCCTTCTCATCTCTTCCCTGCATGCAGACAGCCGCTGCAACCCTCAACCGCGGCCAGTTCTTGAGCTTCACGGGTTTCCCTGGGGGAGGTTGTTAATGACAACGGTCGTGTGCGACTAGATGATCTAAACAGCGACAACCACGACAGTGGTACCGAGTGCTGAGAGTCGTTGTGCCTTTTACAGACAAGCAAAGGTTTCATACTCGAACGTAGCTCGTGGTGGTTAACGAGGGGTTACGCTGAGATGATAGCAGGGTTTACAGACAGTGAGAGGCATCACTGAAGGTACGAGTCGATGTCGAGCAGGTAGCTTGAGCGGGACAGGAGTTCAAGGGTAAACCTAGTAAGATTAAAGTAAGGAACGTCTACTGTTAATCTTCAACCTGATTAAGGCGAACTCTTCGTATCTAAGCTCAGGCCTAAAGCTGGGGTTCTTAATCACTGCTTATCTACATGAGTCAGAGATAGCGTCCATGAGGTGGGCTTCTATTGTAGATAGGATCCATGAGGCACCTTCTATCAGTACACATGAGGCAGCACGAGGCTTGCCTTCTAGCCTTGAGTAACGATAAATAGGTCTTCTAGACCGCATGTCGTCATGTGTCGTCACGTGCGGTCCAGACCGCTTATCTAAGGCCGGCATTTGCCGCTTATCGTCTATCATCATCATCGTCAATCTAACGTCATAGACTGGTGAGACTCCGGTATCCGTCTATAAGCGCGTGTTGGGTGGCAGAGGGCTGTCTGCTGGCGGGGGACTCGTGCCATGTTACTGTAACAGGAGTTTGGTGTTCCTTCTTCTTGGCTTGATAACGTCGCTGACTTGTCCTTCCAGGTCGGGTAAGCCTGGGTGTTATATTCGCATTTGGTGGGCGGGTGCGACGTGGTTCGTTGATATCAGTCATAACTGACAAGTAGCTAATTTCAACAGGTACTACAGCACACAGGAGGGTGGAGAGGGTGTAAGGAATTGGGTGGTTGGAGTTGAACTTTGAAGCGCTCGGTGCAAATTTATAAGTTCTCATACTAACTTTAAATCACTTAACCAAACAATGCCCATTCCAGCAGTGTCAGACATCTTTGCCTCATTACAACTGAGTGCGCACCTGGAAAATCGTTCGTTATTCTAAGTGAGTTTTTTTTGTCACTCATTTTCTCTTATATTCACCTGATACTACAGACCAAACGTCAACGAGAAGGCACGTGATCACTGGAGCCAGTCTTAGCGGCCCTACAGACAAGAAGGTACATGAATCCTCAGAGATAGTACTGGCTATCCTTCTAACCAGACAGGCGCACAGATCCCCAGAGATAGTATTGGCATCCTGCCGACAAACAGTTGCGCCAGAGATAGTATTGGCCATCCTACCAATAAGACAGGTGCACAGTCCCCAGAGATGGTACTGGACATCCTACTAACCAGACAGGTGCACAGATCTCCAATAGTATTGGCCATCCTACGTGCGGATCCCTACGACCAGACAATCAATCGCTTCTTCAGGCACATCCGTGGTCGACGACCAGACGATTAATCGGTTCGTCAACTTAAGTTGCAATGACCAGACAATTAACCGCTTCATCAACAGAAATTGGAACGACCAGACAATCAATTGGTTCGTCAACTGGAAGGTGTGTGGATCCCTTCGTCAGGCGCATCCGTGGGTCAACGACCAGACCGATTAATCGGTTTCGTCAACTTGAGTTGCAATGACCAGACAATTAATCGGTTTCGTCAACAGAAATTGCAACGACAGACAAACAAGTCGCTTCGTCAAACTGAAAATTGGCCATCCTGCCAACCAGACAGGTGCGCAGTCCCCAGAGATAGTATTGGCCATCCTATTAACAACAGTCAACGACCAGACGATTAATCAGTTCGTCAACTGAAATTGGCCATCCTACCAACAAGAAGGCGCGTAAATTATTATTTCAATGAAGTACATAGACTTATTTGAACCTTAGTTACTGCAATGCCTGATAATATTCCTCATACTCAAGTCCATCGACGAGACTTCAGCGCACTTCAGCTTCCGTGCAGAAGTTGCACACAATGGTTCAAAACTGTTGCTGGCCGAACGAAACATTGTCTTGCTGCACACCCTGTTCCACCAGTAGTGCCTCGGGCCAGTCGCTCCCCAGAACTCAATTTTGAAATGGATGTTGACGAAGGATGCACTGACTATGATATTGACATGGGTGATCCCCCACGCCAACCATCCCCTCAGCCAAACATCCACACAGAGTTTTTTGGGCCTGGCAATCGTCTGTATAGGAACTACCACATGGGTCTTGATGGTACGTTCATTTGCTGGCCGGTTTTATCTTATTTTTCACACGATGGTAGGCAAACCATGTGATGCAGATGGTATATATCTCCCTCCTGGTGCTCCTCCTCCTCCTGAGAATGTAGCCTCGGACGACTGGACACCCTTTCATAGCCGTGCGGAATTTGAAACGGCAGAGTTTCTGTACATGCAAAATCAGATGTCGGCTGGTCAGATCAACCGACTGTTGGACTTATGGGCATCTACCCTCGCAAAGCACAATGACAGGCCACCATTTGCAGATCACCACGATCTTTACGTGGTCATTGATAGTTCACCCTTTGGAGACGTAAAATGGCAATGTTTCATGGTGGCCTATGACGGTGAGAGACCCAAAATCCCAAGCCCTGGATGGATGATAAGTACGATGTATGGCTCTGTGACCCATGTGAGGTGACACGCAACATGCTTGCCAACTCAGCATACGCTAATGAATTTGACTACTGCCCATATCGAGAATACTCTACGGAGAACGATCAGTGTCAGTGGAAGGATTTCATGTCAGGCGACTGGGCCTGGGACCAGGCAGTAAGTACTTGACTTTCCTTCGATAATGGCTGCTAAATCTGTGTCTAGGACGAAATTGCTAAAGATCCAAACATGCTTGGCTCAACATTCGTCCCTATCATCCTCGGTAGCGACAAAACAACCGTTTCAGTCAGTACGGGGAATAATGAATATTACCTGCTTTATGCGTCAATCGGGAATATTTGCAACAACGTTCGACGAGCCCATCGTAATGGACTAGCAATTATTGGGTTTCTCGCTATGCTAAAAAGTACGTCGCAGTGTGAACTCTTCTAGTGTATGCTAATTTATGGTCACAACACATTCATCCACTCTGCACTCACGCCTGCATGCACAGCTACAAAAGAACATGCGGATGAGCCAACCTTCCGAAATTTTTGTCGACAATTATTTCACTCGTCACTCTCGAAGATTCTCAGTTCGCTTAAGCCGGGCATGACGACACCCGAAGTCGCACGTTTTGGAGATGGTCACTACCGGTGAGTTGTATATGGGCTAGGACCTTACATCGCAGACTACAAGGAGCAAGTACTATTGACGTGTATTGTTTGCGGTCGGTGTCCTAAGTACGTATCTATCATTTCATATGTTTTTTACCTTGTAACTAATACCTCTACAGATGTATGGCACCTCGTGCCAATCTTGATCAAGACTCGTTGTGTCGTTGCTGTGACTATGTAGAGGCGCTTATTGAAGAAGGTCCCTTGGGTAACTTGTGGAATGAAGCAGGGATAGTTCCAGAACTTGTGGTATGTCAATCGGTATGCTCTTCACAGGTCATCAATACTAATTATTTCAACAGCCATTTACAAACGACTTCCCCCGAGCCGATATATACCAAATGATCTCACCCAACATCCTCCATCAGCTCATCAAAGGCGCCTTCAAGGACCACCTTGTGGAATGGGTCGAAAAATACCTCAGACACGTTGAAGGTTCAACAATACAGCAAGGCACAAACAATGCTCCTGACTGTATCTATAAATGTTGTAAGGTCGCGCGTTGCCTAGTCTGCTATACTTGAGACGACAAGTGCGTTCGACCTAAAGGGGAAGCGAGTGCAGCAAGGATCTAGTAGTAGGCGCCGAAGGCGCTACTGGTTGGCAAATGCGAAGCGCGGGAAAGCGCTGGTGCGCGCTCAGCGCGAGAATGCGCGAAGCGCGGTGAAGGTACAACTATTCAGATGGTGAGTCTGAACAATGTTGGGTCTTGCAGAATCTAGCTACTATTCGACCCTAAAGGGTTTCTGGACCAGGCTCAAGGCTCAGAGAAGAGGAAATATGATAGAAACTTGCTGAATACTCAGACTCATAGTAGAACTGGTGAAAAGGTAACTTGATTATGTAAGCTACAAAGTGCCAACATAAGGTAAGGTAAAGACAGTCTCTCCAAGCCTAGCCAGAAATGAATCCCTACAGCGGGAATACGCGCGCGTGTATGCGGAAACAAGAGAGAGTAAGAGTGAGTTTGCTTAAGTGGTGATTAGACACTAGACAAGAGGTGAGAGATGCAAGCTGAGAGATGTTATATGCGAGGTGCCAAGGAATAGATTTCAACTATACTCCACTAGGTAGTAAATGGGTATCGTTGTGGTTTGTTTTTGGTGGGTGAGTAAGTCAGTAAGTGAGTAATAGTATGTACTGCTGGCGCTTAAGTATGGCGCCTAAGCGCTGTCATGCGGAGCCGAAGCGCTACCGAGTAAGGTATGTAAGGATATATGTAAGTAAGGGTCCATGATAAAAATAAAGATGGAACAATAAGCAAATGTGAGAAATGGAAATATACGCACTAGGGAACTTGGTGGACAGTGGATGGATGCTTCCGGATGGCTGGCGCTATAGGGTGCTCAAGCGCGGGAAAGTGCGCGCGCATATACATCGTGAAGCGCGGGAAAGGTACGCGCGCAAGTTGCGCGATGCGCGGGAAAGCTGCGCCCCATGTAGGAATAGCTGTAGGAAGCATACAGAGTGATGCTACAAGTTCGTGCTGTATACTCCTTGGTGAAAACTGCAATATTGCACAAGGAGAGGCATGAGTCTCTACAACGTTCATCCAAAACGACGCACAGAGCAAATTTTAGATGATATTGATCGCAGGTAAGCTTATCTAGTGTTTATATTACATATGATCACTCACTGTATATTAGGATTGCCGCTGTGGCCCCATTTTCAGGCTTGCGACGATTCCCTCAGGGACATGGCTTCAAGCAATGGACGGGAGATGACTCTAAGGCCCTGATGAAGGTAATTCGCGCATTTTGAGTCTCACCTCACCATAGAACTTACTAATTCAACAGGTCTATTTGCCCGCAATTGAGGGTCATGTACCTACTGATATTGTGCGCGCCTTCCGTGCACTCCTAGAATTTTGCTACCTCATTCACCGCAATATCATCACAGAGGATGTTCTAGTTGAGATCGAAGATGTACTCTCACGGTTTCATCATTACCACAAAATCTTCAAGACATCGGGTACTATTCCTACCTTCTCGCTGCCTCGTCAACATTCGCTCAAGCATTACATACAAAATATACGACTTTTTGCTGTGCCCAATGGCCTCTGCTCATCGATTACTGAGAATAAGCACATCAAAGTGGTCAAAGAACCTTGGAGATGATCGAGCCGTTTTTGTGCGCTCGGTCAAATGCTATTGATCAATCAACGGCTCGACAAAATTTCAGCAGCATGAGTTGAATTCACATGTCAAGGGATGTTAGCTGGCACCTGCCTCTCAGCAGCTATGAATGCCTTAGGTAAGTCATTCGGTTTATACTAGTACAAGATGTCCCAAACGCTAATGTACATAATAGTTCCTGGAACAATACCAGCAACAGCAACACCAACAGCAACAACACCCGCAACAGCAACACCAGCAACAGCAACAACACCAGCAACAGCAACACCAGCAACAGCAACACCCGCAACAGCAACACCAGCAACAGCAACAACACCAGCAACAGCAACACCCGCAACAGCAACACCAGCAACAGCAACAACACCAGCAACAGCAACACCAGCAACAGCAACAACACCAGCAACAGCAACAACACCGGCACCTGCACCAGCTGCACCTTTGCGGATTAGTATTGATGGGGACCTCGAAATCGATGACAGACCAACCGTTTTACAAGCCTTCATGCAGCTGGCAAAAACCCCCTGTAATTTTTCATTTATCTTCATTTTTCAATATTCTAACATACTGTACAGAGTGGAAAAAGTGTGCTCAAACTGTCCCTGCACTCGCTGAAGAACTCAGTATACCTCGCCTTCCCGACCTCCTTGCACAGTTTTTATTCCAACAATTACACCCTGACAATCACCGTGACCCATGTGATGTACCTCTTGCAGAATGTCCTCGCTATCTCAACAAAATATTGGTTTTTAATTCAGCCTCGTCACGCTTCTATGCGCCCAGTGATTTAAGCGGTAGCGGTGGCATGCGCACTGAGCACATCCGCTCTTCTCCATCCTGGCGCAATGAGCACTCGCGCTACGACTGTGTTTTTGTAAACACAGACTCCGATTTACCTGGCATGCGAGGCCTCGAGGTTGCTCGAGTTCGCACTTTTTTTCATTCAAGTATCAGGGTAATACATATCCCTGCGCCGTGATACACTGGTTTGACAAGGTTGGCGACACTGCAGACGAAGATACGGGAATGTGGATCGTTAGTCCCGCAGGTGGCGCATCCAAGCACGCTGTCATTCACATTGATGCTATCTATTGTGCTGCGCATCTCATTCCGGTGTATGGCATGGAGTTTTTGCCTCAGGGATTCAAATGTCACGACTCGTATGACACATTTCGAACTTACTACGTGAATAAGTATGCTGACCACCATGCATTTGAGATTGCATTTTGACAATACTTTATTTACTATAGCTATTGTACACACTTTGAATGTATACTACTATTATCTCTCTGAACATGTATTATTTCTCCTTTGCACATTAAACTCTCTTAACCGCCTTGGAGAAAAATCAACAAAACGTCTTATCACTCCTTAGATTGATTTTCGCACCTTAGCACTTGCGCCAAGGTGAAAAAAGTGACATAATGATGGAAAATGATTATGAGGTTTTACTGATGTACATCACCAAAATTACCGAATCCAGAGATGGTCATATATTACCATGTCGGAGCCACCATACCTGCCATATGTATCTGGCGCAAGGTCTCAATGTAAGGCAATGTTAGGAAACTCAATTCTGACATTGTGACTGCCATATGACTATAGTCTGGCATTAGGCTAGTGTACTGATATATCAAACATTGCTATGTACACAATGCATTTAAATTTCACTCAGATTCATCAGACATTGCAATTGCGTTCGGATATAACAATGTGATGCATTAAATTAATGGTAGTACAAAGCAGTGAGGTACAATTGAGTGTATCGTTCTGAGCTTATGTATATGAATGTGATAATCGAGAATGGACACTAGAACAGGAATATGAGCGATCTATGAGCAGGTTAATGACACCTAAAACAATACCAAAAAAAACACTCACCCACTCCAACAAGTAGCCACCAAGCACGTCTGGTCATTGTTGTAGTCTTGACCTGGTGGGTCTCCGGCCCATAGACATGCAAGAAGTCTGAATGCAGTCAAGTTAACCTTCGCACTGAATGCTCTGCGAAGTGTTAGATTAACGTGAGATGAATTTCAAAAAAAAACTCACTTGTCGGCGTCCTCTCAAAATCTCTGATTGGACAGAAAAAGCATGCTAGAAGGATATTTCAGTCCATGCGAGTAGACGATGCTGGATCCATCTGATGGATGAGATAAGTACATAATATATACTTATATGCGCATACACTCACCTTTTGATGATAATATTGAGCTTGGTATTTGAGGCCCTCTTTGGAGGTACAAGGGCCACGGATGATACTGAGTTCGAACTACGCGAGGATACTTACTGATGAGCCTGATGAGGCAATTGAGTTAGAGCGTTTACGACACGCCATGATGATGGTGGGGGAAAGAAAGATAAAATCGAAAGATTAAGGAAAGACAAGCAAAGATCGAGTGTGGCATTATTGACGTGTTGTTTGTGTTAATAAACACACTCATGTGACCGTCATCTACGGAAGTTTCAGTTAGTACCAGTCTGTTCATACCACCAATACAAGCACTATGCATGGCTTCGCATTACACGAGTTGCTCAGGCGCTGATCCTGCCCTCCAGACTTCGTTATGACGTTCATCGCTACATGCTCACCACTAGGTGCTTTGTTTGACGAAGCTTGCACCAGTCCCTTGCAAGCTGTAGAGGTGCATGTATTGTCCGTGTTTATACTGCTTCATCACGCACAGCTAGGCTCTGATGAACAGCCTCAGCAGTGTAAGGATTGAACATCCTCTATGCACGGACTATGAGTCTGACTAGGCGCTCGAAGCTGTCCACATGACTCACCGCATCCTCTTCATATCCGAGCCATGCCACTTTCCATTAAACTTACCTTGTGCTCTCAAAGATGCAGAATGGCAAACCCGTTATTAATCTCTACTTGGATGCGAAGACTTCTTCTGCGGGAAAGTTTGTCTCTGTTTGCCTTCGAATTATATGGAACTTTGATAGCAGCATTTCAGGTATATCAGCATTTTCAGATCACATTTACCACTGCAGCGAGCGCAGCTCAGTTTATCGATGCCGTCCGACCAGTTTGTCCTTGTAGATTGAATCCACAACCGCAGCCTCTGGTTACTCGCATCCCTCCTGTAGCTACGACAGGCCTTATTGACGACATTCCCTGTCAAGGTACTATACGCACAGCTGTTTCACAAGCTCGGCCATCAATGAGTGGGGCTCCGTTCAGACTCGTGCCGACTACACTTCTTTCAGAAAATCCATCATCCGAATCTAGTTTACCAGTATTCGCACTATCGATGCCAGTTAATTTTACTCCTGTGGCTCTGAGCAGCAGTTCTATGAAAATGACATCCATGACTACACCATCTCATGACGGCACCTTCGTTATACCTACAGAAACACCTCGGATAATCCTCCCAAAGTCCACCCAATGCCAAGCACTGTCTGGCTCCATCTACTCTACCAAAGGCTCTTTACTTGATTCTTCCCAACCATCCTCATCTACTCTCAGTAGTCCGAACATGATGCCCCCGCCTCCACTGCCCTCGAGCGTCACATGATCTCTTCAATGAAGTGCAATCGGAAAGTCGACTATCAGAAGTTTGTAATTCAATTCGAGCCCAGCTTGTTGCATCAGTGACTGCATGACACTCCGGCCCTTCACAAGTTATCCCATGCAGAACTAGAATCCATCGTAGCACAAGTCATCGGAGAGGAAGGTTTTGCTCAACTGGTAAGCATTCTCGGAGTCGTCGAATCAATAAACCATAACCCCAGATGACGCTGCTAATCAGATTCCCCAGCTTGCTTCCTTGGACACCATGTGGAGAGTGAAGGGTTTTTTTGGTCAATAATACCTGACAGTCTTGAACGCTACCCATTTATTGTTATCCTTTGGAATGCTGCCTTGTATATGTATAAAGTCTCTTCAATCACGGTCGTTACTATCAAGCACCTATCTCATACCTCGCTTCCATTGACGTACCAACAACTTGCAATTCATGAACACTTTCCACACCGACACTATAGTAGTGCTCTGGCGGCGAGCGCCCTTTAGGTACTTTACTGTTTCACTCATTTTTCGTTGTATTACTCTATATAATACATTGGATGTATCTGGATATGTCTGATATCTGGCTGACAGCTACTCTACTGGATGACTTGTGTCTGACAGATGGTATGTTTGATGTCATTGTATCGCTACAATATTTCAAATGTCGGATATCACAGGTATGTGTAATTGGCGGCGTCAGAAAATTCAATATATCATGTGATCTCTGGATTTGGGTAATTTTGGTGATGTACGAACGACGCACTCAGAATGCAAACCCTGTGGATAATCGGAACCGCGCTGCAAAACAACCCAGCTGCTCAACTCAACTCGCCGTAAGTCATGCTCGTCTTTCAATGCACCTTCTTCCTAACACGCACCCGGTTCATAATCCAAATTCAATTCACCCTAACTAAAGTACTTTGTGTTCATGTTCTATTGATAACAGTACCTCGATCTTGACCCTCTCCCCACACGAAACTCTCAAATACCTCTCCCTCGTCAACTCCGCGGAGACCCGCTCCTAACGCGCATATGGTCTGGGCTCCTGAGAAACTGAATGTTGCTGCTGTTCAAAGATGGAGTGGTGGGTAGGAGGGATGGAAAGGAGTCGCGTTGTAGGATGTGCAAATTAGAAGGTGTGTATCGTTCCAACAACCCCTAACCTGTACTTTCATGAACGAAATTTGGCACTCACACACGGACTAAATACCGAGACTCAGAAATCCGTGTGTCGCTGGAAAATCCACATTGCCTACTAAACACACACCCTCCTCCCGACTACCCATTCGTCCCAAGTTAACCTCCAAACCAACCATAAAGCCTCCCCACCTTAGAAATGCATCACCCCCGATCCACGCAAATTCACGCTCTCTGATTCATCGTCCGTCTCTAGTTCTAACGCTCGCTGCGATTCAGGAAGAGGGAGAGCAAAGGGTGTTCTTGCTCGGCGTGCGTCGCCTTGATCGAACCTGTCCAGTTCGGTTGTTGATGGCGAGAGAGATAGAGATGACGAATTTCAGGATAATATTGTTAGGTGAGTGCGATCCCAATCGCACCTTTCCTTCTTTCCACTCCTACATTGGGTTGTTGATATTGGGATGGAACTAGGATTTTGTATACATTCGCGACGAGCTGCAACGGCGCTTTTTCAGCTGCACAGAAACGCAGTCTCTGGGGGTTATTTAGGAAGGCTTACTACGACGCAAGGAGAGGAGAACTTGAATTTTGGATTGACGAGTGGGGAGTGTGAGGAGTTCAGTGGGCTGTGAGGTCATAGTGTGATGCGTGCGGCAGGGGCGATGCAGCTCGGGATTGTACTTGAGGTGAAATGGGATTGCGTTTCTTTGATTTTGTTTCAACAGCATTGTTACTGCACTGATGTTAATGAATTCTGATATCAGATGATCGTTAGTTAGTGATATCGCCACTTTAGTTCTTTTATCTAGCCCAACTTGAACGGGTCACAAAGTAGGTGCTCTGATCTGCATCGACACCTATATAATATTCTCAATTCCCGAATCCATCTTCATCTTCGGTATCCGGTTTCGATGACTGATATCAAGCTGATTCGGGCGATAACAAACCTCGATTATCGATGCTTTGGCATCCATCGAGCCTGACTTGATAGGGACATCCTTAGGGTCTTTTGATCTGCGGCCGTATTAAGTTGCTATGTTCATTGTTGAAGCTATGTTGTAGCTAGGATTTTATACACGTTCGTCATGAATTGCAATGGCAAATTTTGAGCTGCAGAAATGAATAGATAGCGTACATTGCAGACAGAGGTGACGAGTTGTATGTTATCAATATCGTACATCAAAGACGGCTCGAAATACACCAGCGGGAGTGGGTAAAGCATATCAAGGTCGTCGGGATAGAAAGGCATGCGACTCGTGAAGGATGAGGGAATTTAATGATGACCGTCTGTGTATTCAGGAGAGAGACAACAGAGAAAAAGCCAGAAGCGAGTCCAAAGTCCAGCCTGTCTTATCGTTGCATCTGGGCGTGAGGTCGTAGCTATGCCAGTAGCATCGCCAACGGTAGGTGTGGAGGATGAACCAGAGATCGCAGTCTGTGGTTGCGAAGATGACTGGGTGACATTGGGCTTTGGAGGCCGTGAGCTACTTGCGGTAGTAGGGATCTTCGGAGGAAATAGTTTTTTCCGTTTCTCCTCTCGCGCAAGCATTTCTCTACGTCAAATTAGGTGGTGTAGGATGATCAAGGAAGAGAAGGAACATACACGTTTGCCCTTCGCATACGGGACCTCAACAACTGCGGGACTGGGTTTTTGAGACTCAATGCCCTCACCTCTTTGTCTGCGCTGTTTCAAAAAGTTTCGAGCCCAATGGAGAGGGGAGGACAGTGGTGTAGCACGAGCACTGGAGGGGCTGCGGTTGCGGTGGAATAAACGGCCGAGAAGTGTGCCGCCAGGTGATACTGAGGAGGCGACACGCCTTCGTGCAGAGGACTGAGAATATGTCAGAGGTCAGGAAAATAAAATAAAATTGATAGTGAATCGTGTTGACATACATGGGGACGATTTGGTGGGACTGCCGTCGAAAAAACCCTGGGGTATCTGATAGCAGGCGGACGTCGTTGGACCGGAGGTTGTGTAGCACTATTCTAGAGCATATATGTTGAGAACAACAAGATCTTTTAATGAAGGGGTCACGTACATGGAGTGCCAACTTGTTGACCAGGCAGAGCGCATTCAGCTGTGAGAATATACAATAGGCATTCATATCGACTCACCTTTGATCCGAAAGTAGGTCATCGAGGCCGGCTTCTCTGACAATTGCAGCAACATCCCATGTGTATGCGTTTGTGTCCTCGCAGCTAGTGGCTAGTAGCTTTCCATCTTCCGAAAACGATACGGAGTTAATGTAGTCTGCGTGCCGGAGGGGCGGACCGATAAGTTGTCCATTGTCGAGGTCCCACAATAGCACTGTATTATTGTCCAATGCATATGATGCACTTGCGAGGATGCGGTCATTAGGTGATATTGCAAGGCAAGTCACTGTCCGTG
>NW_024541786.1:0-13106 GCF_016758755.1 Suillus discolor
CGCTTGTAACAGAAATATATCAGCCACTAGCACCTTTGAACATTTCAAAGGTTTATCCAATGTTTTTTGACACTGCGTACACTGTACACCGAAAGTTTTCACATTCTTTTTGATCAAATCACTGGGAGTTGCTGCGATGCGAAAAAGATTGTCCCGGTCTGGATGAATGACATGTACAATATCTTGAGTCGGGGGGGGTGTTCGCGTCGGTCATGTTGTGGTCAAGGGTAAATGTGTCAGTTGCGACATTGTTTAAGGTAAGATGATATTGAATAGGGGCAATCGGATATCCCTGTACTTATTAGTAAGCGTCCAACAGGACTATGAAACTCAGTACTTCCGAGTCCGTACTTGGTTCACCCTAAAATCCCTTTCGATTCTGATGGTTCCGTGCTAGAATTCAGTCCAATTCTAGCACAACTCGGAACGATATATAACGGCGGCGAATACTTTTGCGAGCAAAAACTTCGAATCATCAGGGGAGCAAGAATCCCCAGGGAGCAAGGGACTCACTGCAATACCACCTATCAATCTTCCCTCAAATACTCGTCAACCTTCTCCCAGATGCTCCTATGCATTATATGCCAATCCGCCTTCCGTTTCTCTTTACAATCTTTGCACCAATCATTCGTCCACTTGATGTTTATCAACGCTGTAGTCCACGCAGTGGGTCATACCGATATTGAGTGAAAATGCCCGAGTCATATACCAATCGAGCCCACGCCTCGTGTCTTGCAGTGAATGAAAGGCATGTGCTAGCCACACTAGCAGAGGCGATAAAGCCGAGTGCAGGCTTCTCGTCAGCTTGTTCAGAAGGAGTTGGTGTCCCTTCACTATCACTCAATGGCGCACCCCGGAGGTTTTGGCAAACGAAGGCAGGATCCTCGCGTGCCGCTGCCTGTACCCACATGTCACTTAGATACTCTCTTATCCGTATAAGGCGCAACATATCCGCACGGCTGATTTGCTCTGATTCCTCGAGCTCGTTCAGACCGAACCCAGGCATCCTTGTCATATTGTAGAATGCAGGCTTCAGCAGCCCCTCAATGTTGCACATCCGTGCGAGGACAGCTACTTCCGGAGCATCGAGGTGCGGCTCTGGGTTTGCGGTTAGCTCTTCCAGGCTAGAGGGCCAAAGCGCTTCCAACTCCTTCACGAGCCATACGCGGTCGGAGTCAAAACCAAGGCCTGTCGCTGCGCGAATTAGGGACATTAGGGTGCGTGGCTCGATAGCATAGCGATAATCCCTGACGCATTTGTTAGCTGTGGCAAATATGAGATCCAAATTTCAGTAGACACTCACCCCGGGTTGTCATAAAGCAATAGCAGCGTCTCAAAATCTACCGCTTTGAGTCTGCCACTAAGATCGAGTCTAATTTGTTTAAATTTGTCACCACTTTCTCCCTTGTAGGGGAGTGAGGCTGCAATGCGTTTTGAATGCTGGGCGAGCCATGATTGATGCACCCTGAAGCGTATGCCGTCAAGTTCAATGATAGCATTTCCATCTGCTAGCCAAAACCGCTCATGCTTGCGAACTCCTTCGACGAGGTTCTCGGCTCGTGCAAGTTTAGCTCTTTTCCTTGCTGGTTCGGACTCCGAGGATGTCGATGATTGGCGTTTGCACTCCGCATTCTTTACTGGGTCGCTTGAAGTAGCGGGTACTTCAAAAGCTGGAAGCCGTATGAGTGGAGTATATGACACAGGAACATCGTTCACAGGTTTTTGTCGTTGAAGTCTTACCTGCATCGGATGCTTCAGGAGTCGAAGGACTACTCGAACGGGGATAACGATATATGCTGCGAAAGTCGTAGTGACGTGTTCTTTGAGACTTCTGAATCTGATTGACAGTTTAATCATCAACTACATTTTTATCCCTTTGTCGTACCATGTTATCCTATGATCTGTTGTCGCCCTGCAGTTCGGGAGAAGATGAGTCCAGAGTCGAGTGAGTTCTGAACGTTCGAACGAGCAGCATACTAAATATATCACGTGATTGCATAAATGTAACATGACACGATACTGAACTCTGCAAGAGATTCAGAAGTTCAGTACGAAAAATTCTCGCAGAGATCATAGATCAACGTTAACCGTGAGGAATGCTGAGTCGAATATTGAATAATCGTGGAGCAGAAAACTCAGATGACCAGATCTAGATGCTGAACGAGCTCAGGTAAAGTAGATGTTCAAAATGTGATTCAGAATGCTGTCGACAGCACTGTCACTACCAAGCAGTTTAAAATGGTGGGGAAAGAAAGGCCATATGAACAACAGCGGAGAGCCTAATGAAGTGACGAAATGGAAATTAATAAAACTGTATACTAACTTCCTCAGGGGACTTGTACTTACGATAAATAGTTCTGGCACGCCTTTACATAATTGAACACCGGTCCAAATCCGTTCTATCCCTTACGCGAATTCCAGTACAAAGCCGGTGAACTCCACCGCAACTCTAGCAAGACAATTGGCGAGGAATATTTCTTGGTTGTGCGAAATTTTGAATCATGGGAGGTGCAAGATACTTGGTGATCAAGGTAACTTACTGTAGCATCCACTCGTCATTCTTCTCTTAAATACTCACCAACCATCTCCCAGATTCTCCTCTGCATTTTATGCCAATCAGCCTTCCTTTTCTCCACGCAATCCCTGCACCATTCGTCGGTCCACGGAATGTTTATCAACGCTGCTAGTCCGCGCAGTGGGTCGTACCGATACTGGGCGAAAATTTGTGAGTAGTGAACAAGCCGAACCCACGCCTCGCGTCGTGCCATCGCCGAGAGGCAGTGGCTATCCATAGAAGAGGGGGTAGGACAAAGTACAGGCTTCCCGTTGGTATTTGCAGATAAACCTGAGGGTCTTTCGTCATTGCTAGATGGTGCAGCCTGGAGGTTTTGGCAAACAAAGGTAGGATCCTCATGTGCAGCTACCTGAGCCCACATTCCGCTCAGATACTCTCTCATCCGAACAAGGCGTAGTACATCCGCACAGCCGATCTGCTCTGATTCATCCAGCCTGTCCAGACCGAATCCAGGTGCTCTTGCCATATCGTAGAACGCGGGCTTCAACAGCGAATCGATGTCACACGTCCGTGCAAGGCAAGCCACCTCTGGAGCATCGAGGCGTGGTTCTGGGTTGACAAATAGCTCTCCAAGGTTAGACGGCCAAAGCGCTTCCAACTCCCTCACGAGCCATGTACGATCGTTGTCAAAACCGAGTATCGCCGCTGCGCGGATAAGAGACATGAGTGTTGGGGTCTCGATGTAATCGCGGTAGTCGCTAATCTACACGTCAGCCAGCACTATATGATGATCGAAATTCAGCATATACTTACCCAGGGTTTTCATACAATGAAAGCAGTGCCTCAAAATCTATTGCTTTAAGCACGCCACAAAAATCAAGTGTAATCTCTTCGAGTCTGCTGCCTTGCGTTCCTTGGTCGGGAAGTATGGCTGCAATCCGTTTTGAATGCTTTGTGAACCATGATTGGTGCACCCTGAAGTTTATACCGTCAAGTTCAATTATAGCATTTCCGTCTGCAAGCCAAAACCGCTCATGCTTGCGAAGAGGAGTCTTTTCGGCTCGTGGGCGTTTAGCCAGTTCGTCTCTAGACTCGGAATCCGTTGTAAGATGGCGTTTATACCTTGTGGTCTTTGTTGGATCGCATATCACAGCAGTGAAGGTTGAGACTGGAAGTCGCACGAGCGAAGTACATGTGACTATATATTCTGGTTTGCAATATGATTTCAAGTCTTACCTATGCCGGATTTCTCGTGACTACTCAGACGTGAAGGCCGACTCAGAGCGCTCTGATGGACTGCTCGCTTATAGGACACATCTTCCGAGTCATCCTCTCGTTGCGCCATGATAATCTGTGGCCAAGTCGCTTCTGCAGGTCGGGAAAATCTGAGTCCAGTGTTAGTGATTACATCAATAAGCGTTCGAATCAGTGGATTCTACTTACGAGATTCGAAAAGAAGGAATGGTTGTCTCTATGATATGGGAGACGTGACCAAGTGAGTATGAGCGGCAACGCGTCAATGAATGAATGAAAGTCACGTGATCGTTTTCTGACTGCTATCCATGCTGCTTCAGGCCTGTGAGTGACAGTGAACGCTTTGTACGTTGGCTGCGTCTATCATGGGTGGTCCAAATCTTGAGGTCTTTAAATTGGTCTGTACTTGTTTGTACCCGTCATGGCCTTGTTGCATTTCGGTGATCCTGCTTGGTACCATAACCACGTCCTTCCTGTAGGTTGTCGTTTTGTTTATGTGACTTCGTCGTTGACTGTTGCGACCAGTATAGGGAACACCTATTCCCGCCTCCGGATAGGACTTACAGTGTGAGTCTTCTAATATCAATGTGCTGCTAATCCGTGTGCTCAAGATGCACGTAGAAAATACCACGGACCAAACCGCCATCCGAGAAGAGTGGCAAGGATAAAGGCGATAAACTTGCACGACGAATGGAGCGGGATAAAGAGCTTCAAACACAGCCGGAGGCACCTGCACAGCGTTCAAAAGGATGGTCAAATGGTGGGTAGTTCAGGGTAACGGTACTAGTCGCCTAAAGTTCTCATCACGAGTAGGCATTTATAAGTCAGTCGTTAGTTATTAGCTCCCCCTTCCTTCCTTCCAAATGCATTTACTTCGTCTAGGCTCTCAACATTGTCTATCTATTTTCTGTATCTTGCTTAGGCAGCTGTAGCTTCTTCGCCGTCGATGTGCACACATCCAGTAGCTCTGCACCTGCGCTGCAGCGACCAATCTCTTCAAATTCCATCATCTCCTCGAAAGAGATTTTGACTCCACCGCCACACTACAAAAATTAGGCACATTTCTTTTCCTCTCTTCTGAAGAAAGTGCTGAGAACGTTGGTCCGGATGCGCAAGAGAAATTCGCGATTATACCCGGGAGTCAGAGTTGTCGAACAAGCGAGCTCCGTCAGTATTTTATGATCGTCTGGCCAGTATGGTTTTATTGCGCCAGCCAATCTGCGTTTTGCATCGCACAGGGACTCACCTCCAAATAATCTTGCAGTATGCATAGCCATCTCGTCTGGATGCATGCGCATTTTATTCCTCCGGCACGATCGACTGCCATTCTAACCACCCCAGGAGCTGGCGAGGTCGCGCCTAGCGAGGCTGCTCGGGATTTCAGCGCTTTCATGTGTGGAATTGCGATATTATATTCCTCAATAATTTCAACGGTATACGGAGAATTGTCCTCCACTTCAATGGAAGGTAGGATGGGGACTTTAGAAGTAAAGTTCCGGGTATTGATGGCGATGGCATTGTAAAAGCAGTTCGAGCCAGTGGTTTCTAGCGCTACCACCGGCACTTTATTGGGCGTGAATTAGAGGTATGAGTATAGCGGTTCAGGATTTTAATTACCTTCATCCCACCCGACGTTCTTGCAGCCTTGCATGATGCCTCCGATGAGGCCTCCCCCTCCGACACTGCAGAATATGGCGTCCGGCTTCCTAGGAAGTTGTCTCTGCATCTCGATCACCATGGATGAATGACCATTCCAGAGGACAGGCGAATCATATGCTGGCACTAGGACACTAGATGCGTTTGGCTTGCCTCAAGTGACGAGTAAGCCTGTACTCACGCATTTGTGTCTTTCTTCACGGCATCTTGCAGCGCAGCGAGTGTTTGGGAGTAGAATTCTCCAATTGTCACAATCTCTGCGCCATGCTTTCGGAGAGCCTGCTGCGTGTCGATACTTACATTGGTGGGAAGGAACACTGTGCATTTCACTCCCAAAACACGTGCTACAACTGCCGCAGCTAGGCCTGCATTTCCGCCCGAAGCGATCATCAGGTGCACCGAAGGACCATGCTTCTCCTTGCATTGTTGTGCGAATTTGGAGATACCTCTGTATTTGAATGATTGAGAAGGTTGCAGATTCTGTACGTACGCCTGTTTGATAAGTCGCACGTGGTCCAAATCTATATCGCACCTCCAACTTTAGGTATGCAGAACATCCGATAATATCAATATATGGCTGGAATACCTAAGGGTGTTTCCGTCCACAAATTCTCGGATTGTACCGCCTTAATGGTCATATCGCTAGATGTTGGTTGTTCATAAGCCAGCTTCCGGAACTTTGATGGAGCAATTGTCCCTGCTATATTTGGACAAGCTTAGCTCCGGATTGAATGTTCTCACTCTTACCCCGCGTAGAACAAAGGAGAAAGCAAGAAAGTAATAAGAACGCAAAGATTACAGCAGTTGATTCATATCGGGTGAACAGAATGTTGTGATATCAAGCGATCCGCTTTAGTCATTCTTCTGAAGGTACGATTTAGGTGGTGTTCCCATCACGGCCATTTCCTTGGTGTCTAAGCCAACCAGCTGCATTGCCGCATGACATCCTGTGACAGTTTGGGACTCGCATCAAAGCACACGAATAAGACGCCACCTGACGCCACCTACCCTTCACCACATGCATCGCTGGCAGTGATCGCGAAGATGAGCATGAAGGGGATAGATAACTCGAACAGTTGTTTGCCGACATCTCTCCGTCGAGATGATGATTACCTCTACATCCGAGTTTTCCATTGTGTGGTGCGCCGTGTTGCTGGGTCTACCAGCTCTGGCCCTCTAAACGCCACCCGAGCAGAAGAAAGAGCTCACTAAGGTATCGGTATCACGTATCTATGTGCCGTTGATAAATGTCAAACATTGATGCCCGGGTTGTCTCAGTTGTCTTTTGCGCGCAGAAGAGGCTGAACATTCATCGAGCAACCACTAGCTTCATTGACAGTATTTGCACGAGACTGATCATCTACCGATGCCAAGAACCATGGTTTCGGCCTGTCAGGATACGTACTAAGGTGTTACATCAATAACATACCTCACAGAGCAAGTGTTGACATAATATCATGCAATGTCCCAATGGTGGGGAATTAATGATGCACAGCCCAGGCTGATGTCGTGCGTGCTGCAACATTGAGTAAGCACTAGGAAGTCGCATCAGGACGTATTAACTACACCTGAACCGACCTACCGAACTTGCAAATTCAAGACTGGCCGTGATTCGTGTAGCAGCGAGTAGCGGAGCAAGATCGGCTACTTATGATTGATATCGGTTAGACCTGAGAATGTGTGGGGCAGGGCCTCGGAGAACGCCTCGAACTGCGATGAGCGGCAAGTCATGACCGTACGGTGGAATTATGTACTAGTAGTGCCGCGGATCTTTAACAATTACGGAAACCCTGATGTTTGGCGTGAAGTTCCGTCGAACCTGCACGCGTATCATAATGGAGCGCATTAGCGCCAAAGCCAGACTCCAGACTCCAATGTCTGAGGCCTATGATTTCCTTTGTGTTCGTCCACGCACATCTCATATCTTTCGGTGCTTGACTTGGAGCGACGCGGTCAACGTTCTGTGACAGCCGGACCGGTTATAGTCATATAGCCGATGTCGAACAGCGTGAAACGTTCGGGTTGCAACCAATGTTCTTGGCGACACGGTACACCAGCCACGGTAGTGGCAAAGAGTTGTTTATACGTGGTAAGCCATCAGTGCATCGCGACTAGCCCTTTGAAGGTATATGGGATGATAGATTCTCTTGGCAGCCAGACCTGTGCTACATATATGATCTGTCAGTGGGAAGCCTCCATTGCGACATCGACATAGGCCAATGCGCCTTCCGTTTACGCCCGCAAATTTCTTTCATGCTCCGACGAGTTTTATCAAATGGCTCTCATACCGGTGCTATGGTACCTCCGTATCAGACACACTGGCTGGCAGCTGGCCTTTGTGAACGGAGGGTCCATGTGTGTAGATTGGCACGGGCGTAAGGCTGCGTGAGGCCGGGCTCCCCGCAGTAGGAAACCCCCTTCGTTCAATGCATTATGCGAAGGCCAGTCGAGTAAAAGACTTCTATGCGGAAATTAATGAGCACGTTGTCTGTAAGACATAAATTTTATGTGAGCTATCAAATTACAGTTGATTACAGTGCTGATACACCACCTACAAGTGATCGACTTGGCGTCAAATAGTCTGCAGACGTGCCACGATATCGATGGGTGCGAGATGAAGGCACGAAAGGTAGTTTTCGATTACGGACTTTCTGGCGCTTCCAGCCCATAATGCTCACTTTGGAACAGTTCCTGATACCAGGGCACAATTCCTGATTTTCAGGCAACGAATCAAATCAACGGAGGCCACCACCATCATCATCATTACCGCCCGGAAACTAACGACCATGGCGGCCATGCCAGCCACAGAAGCACTGTTGTGTCGTCCATTGGACATTTCAATGCGAATGGACGCGGTTAATGAGGCCATAGTGGCGCGGAAAATTTACCACCGCCTATCATGATGAATTCAAGCATACGATTTAGAATCCGAGCAGTTTTTTTTTCTGCCGTAGGCAGTCATCTAAATGTGATGATGAAATATTGGGACAGCCTGTGAACGGGTCGTTTGGCACATATGGCCGTGCGCTCAAAACCTTCCGATGACACTTTGTGTATCAAAGTTGTACTTGGCTGTCTCGAATTTCAAAATGAAAACCAACTTTCAGGTAATTTGTCATTTCATAGACCGAGGTCTGAGACTCTGAGCCCATTCGTTGAACTCTAGGGAATTTTCAGGTTTCTCGAAACACCACTTCCGTCGGACACATTTCTGTCTGCGATTTATTTGACAGGGACGGGACGGTATGTCAATTGTTAATTTCCGTATGTTCGTACCATACCACCCCCTTCCGCCGGCACTAGAGTCTAGACGCCCTTGTCTTTTAGCATGCAATACCCAATCACACGGATCGATCCAGATGCAGGACATGGCTATTAGTCTCTGTTGTTTCCCGGACGCGTCAACAATAGTTTTCTGTCCCCACACTCGGCGCGCTGGTACATCGTGTCTTCTTTTGACGCCAGAATGATCCTTCCGTGACATACATGATCTGCGTTATGTATTAAATTACAGCAACGCCATACGTATCCCTGACGGTGCAAGGTCTCTTACAGAGACAATATCGTACACCAGACATCCTAAAGGTCGACGGCGTTCTTCAGCAAGGGACGGCCGGTTGATGTGGCTATAGCCATGTCCGAGATGCGGAGAATGTTCCGCAATGTATCGCGGATACACGAATTGCACCCCGCAGACAAATTCGTCACAATCAATCAGCAGTCCGTGGAACATATCACACATTTAGAATCAAACTCAACCTGGGAATGGTATGCGATACTTTCGTCACTCACGCGTGGCTTGCAAGAAAAAAAATTCGCGGATGTCATGATTGGTGACGTTCGATTTTACGATAGTCGCGGGAGATGCTATGTACAGCTCCGCACGGCTGGAGCTCTCGACTCTAAACGTTCGCCTGTAAGCCTATACATAGCATGAGTTGGACTCGGGTATGTTTTGACATTTTCTTGCAAACGGTCTGATGTCTATGTTCCCAGCTCGTTATTTTTTCAGTCATTCTGATGGGTCTCGGGCATGTTTACGACACAACCGCAGCATGGTGATAAGCTTTGACAGTATGTCTCACATGAATAGACGTTTTTTTTAATGGATGTATGATGGACGGAGGGAGCGGGGGCAACCATCCGATATTGTAAAAATATGGTTTGTAGAGTGGGATTTCAGTAGGCTGTCCGTGTGGTTAATCGCGACGACCTTGTGCGTATTGAACTTCTATTTTGAGAGTACGTAATGTTGATTGCCCAGGCACTTGGTTTTCGTAAGCGTCGATCGTTGGCTTTGTTGTCTCCGAGAGTCTTTGCATTTGCATAGCCCCTTGGGGAGGTCCCTGGGCTATGTGCCTAACGGAATGTGGAATGAAGATTTAGGTGATCGGAATGAGCGTAGCTGTGCTTGCCCGAGGCGCGGGACGTATATTGGGCGCACCTAGCAAGCAGTGTTATCGGATGGGCTTCGAGAGTCTGGACCGTTGGCTTAGACCGTCTTGGGTATGGGTAATTCCCTGCTTAATCCGTAATTATCGGTGCCAGAGCTTGGGTACTGCATTGTGCGGATTGGGAATTTGCAAGTTTAATTACTATTCGGCCCTGATTCGGACAAAGAAATTTATGCCAGAAGGCTGTGTTTATGATTGAGAGGATGTATTGATGGGGGATGGAGGAGTACGGGATGGGAGGGTACGTGCATGAATAAAATTTGGGATTTGATGGTACACGTGTGACCTCGTGCATGCCTAGGCCTACGCATGTTTATCTTTGGTGAATTTGGCGGAGTAACACAATTCGCCTTGAATGTCGGAGTAAGTAAACTGTGTTTGAAAAAAAGCGGATCAGATGTCGTCTGACAGGTGAATGGAAAAAGCGCAGATAGCGCATCGGGACTGATGCGGACAAACTAAAGACAAAAATGCCAATTCAAATTCCGTGGATGAAGTGGCGGAAAAATAGTGCAACCGGAAATACTATTTTATCCCACGAATTGGTTTGTTTTCTACATAAAATGGAAAGAGTAAATCCTATAATGCAAAAAAACTGGGAAAAGGGTTGACAACGAAAAGATGGCAATCGATGAAGGGTCACAGCCACATTGATATTCGGAACGGACGCGGGTGCTATTTGAGTCTAGACTTGGCCATGAAGTAGGAGTTAAAGGGAAGATGCGAAAAAAGCGTGTACTTTCTTCCGATAATAAATTATTATATGGGGGGGTCAAAGTATATACGGCATCCTTTACGGCGTGACGTGTGTTATCAGTGCAAAACGGTGCCGTAGCTCGGCGGGGTTGTTCCTGAACCAAACTAACGGATAGATTTTTTTAAAAGTCCCGACGATTGCGGTGCCTTAATTGAGGTGTTGGGCTTAACTCTTTCCAGCGTCTGCAATCAGGCACCTTTTTTATAGAAGGTTGTTCCTCTTTTCCTAACCCGCTTCATGGAGGACTCAAAATCTTCAACTCTCGACACTCAAGTCGATTCAAAACTTTCACCTGCTTCACTTTCAATCTCTTCTCGTTCCTCAGAGATTCACGATCTCAATCAATCATTAAATAATAACTACGACGACAACGGTGAACTCTCTCCCACAGGTTCATCATCCGACATGGCTGCCCTAGTCGCGCCCAACAATCCATCTATTTTATCTGCTTCAGCAGGCATACAAGGCGTCAATAAACGCTATCGTCCAGCTCCTGCAAGACTTTTCAATGCAGAGGTTATGGCGAGTGCCGTATGGTTTTCAGTAGAAGTGAGCATCTTGCCAGGCACATTAGGTAGGTACCGAGGCACATACCCCCGTTCGATCTCTTTAATTTCCTATCAGGAAACATACTGGCGAGCGCCCTTTTACTTGCCACTGCAGCAAGCAATTCTCGCGTCTCGACAATTTACGCCAGCATGCTCAAACTGTTCACGCTGATAAGCAAGAGCAGAATGAGCGCATGATGCGTGAACTTACCTCTCTTCATGCTTCTATGGCCGCCGCAAATAAAACCGGTCAGCCAAGAGGCAAGAGAGGTCAAGCTTCCGTTAATGCTGCTGCCGTACTCGCCTCAAGCAATCATTCAGGATCTCAAGATAGTTCAATGCATGGTCTCGATCAAGTCAAGGAGGAGGACTTGTCTGCCTCTCTCCACCCCATGCACCAGCGTCCCGGTACGAGCACTGGTTACGAGGGTGGTGACAACATGATTTACGGTGACGGTTGGAATTCCGATTTGGATCATCGTTCTGGTAATCCTCGACCTACAAACAACCATTCCTTTCGTGACTCCAGCCAGTCCTTTCGTGTCCCCCCGCATCCTCTACTTCATGGCAGCAACAGTCGCAGTCCTTTCAGACCTTCACCACCAACACATTCAACTTCAGTCTCCCCTCTAGGGAACGGGATGGTCGGCCCGGATCTAGCAGCAGCGCAGGCCACCAACTGCAGGGGGTCCCGACGCACATGCTAGAACGCTCCCGCCACTCGCTGCCGTCGTCTCCGCGACAATCCCCCCTCCACCATCCCAATCATTCGCCCTCCCACCTCAGTCAGCACAACACGTACTTCCCTTACCCTTCCGAAGACCTACAACAGCCAATCGCCCAGGTACAGCTCCCGCATCAATCCTCTCCACAAAACCTGCTTACGCTGGAGGGCCTGGATTGGTCACAGAACTATCCGTTCCAGTCTATGGACGCGGCGACATGGCAGCGCCATCCCTCACATCCTCCTACGGGGGCATCCCATACGATTCAGAACCAGCATCTCCAACAGGGGGGTCATATGACTCACCGTTTTCCTTCCACCCACCGGCGCTCGCCGAGTCAGTCTCATCTAGTGGGCCTTTCGCATATTCACCACCAAACAACCCTCGCAAACGACCATACCCGGGACCAGACGATGATGTCTCACGTCGAGAACCCAGCAGCGGGCTTTCAGGGCCTGGAGAGTACGAGTACGGGTCAGAATCACGCCCTCAATCTCGAAGGCTCACCGTCCTGGAACTCTGCAACGACGCAGATGCAGATGCAGGACTACGATCATTTCTACCCGGTGCAACAGGAACGGCTTCACGGCCGACTACCGCATCAGGAATCATCTCATCAGCATCATCCCTCACACTCGTCGATAGAACACCCATCTCAAGCTACTCACTACTCCCAGGAGCTCAGACGCCAACAATTCCAGCAGCAGCGTATAGCGCAGGCGCGGCGTCGCTCGGGGGAGGCCGAGTTTCTCCACAATTTCGGCACGACATATCATCGGCATCAGCAGCAGCAGCAGCAGGGGCCATACTTTCCGTTAACAGAGGAAACTTCGCATCTTCACCCTTATCAGACACATCACGCAGTCCACGATCCCAACCACACGGGGTTGCCTTCGCCACCGTTGCTCGATCCGTCAGCATACAATCAAACTCGTCATCCCCATCATCCAATGGGGCAACCCCTCCAGCACTATCAAAGCGAGGAAGGGAATCTCCAGTTACATCTCCATACTCCTCCGCTGCCGTTGGAATGAGAGTGTGACTGTCGTGGGGGGATAAAAATCATAGCTTTTCTCGCTTTATATCCCTAGTAATTGGGGGGTACGAACATTGGTGTTTGTTAGCAGCGCGATTACCTACCTATCTTGTGTTTTCCTCCGTGCTCGGTCAGTATGACTCAAACCCTTTCTAGTACAA